>NW_027367381.1:0-58738 GCF_046119375.1 Phyllobates terribilis | reverse complement strand
CACCTTGCAATGTGGAGATATTACTGTTTGTGCATTTACAATATTCATTGATTTTTGCCATTGAAAAACATGTTTTTCATATACCAGAAATGTTTGAAGCTACTGACTGAATGAAAGGAGCTGGCATCTCACTCTCTTTGAATCTTTATCATGCTAGGATTAGCAGGAAAAAGCAAAAAATTTCAGAATTGCACCTTGCAATGTGGAGATATTACTGTTTGTGCATTTACAATATTCATTGATTTTTGCCATTGAAAAACATGTTTTTCATATACCAGAAATGTTTGAAGCTACTGACTGAATGAAAGGAGCTGGCATCTCACTCTCTTTGAATCTTCTTTATCATGCTAGGATTAACAGGAAAAAGCAAAAAATTTCAGAATTGCACCTTGCAATGTGGAGATATTACTGTTTGTGCATTTACAATATTCATTGATTTTTGCCATTGAAAAACATGTTTTTCATATACCAGAAATGTTTGAAGCTACTGACTGAATGAAAGGAGCTGGCATCTCACTCTCTTTGAATCTTCTTTATCATGCTAGGATTAACAGGAAAAAGCAAAAAATTTCAGAATTGCACCTTGCAATGTGGAGATATTACTGTTTGTGCATTTACAATATTCATTGATTTTTGCCATTGAAAAACATGTTTTTCATATACCAGAAATGTTTGAAGCTACTGACTGAATGAAAGGAGCTGGCATCTCACTCTCTTTGAATCTTCTTTATCATGCTAGGATTAACAGGAAAAAGCAAAAAATTTCAGAATTGCACCTTGCAATGTGGAGATATTACTGTTTGTGCATTTACAATATTCATTGATTTTTGCCATTGAAAAACGTCCAGAAATGTTTGAAGCTACTGACTGAATGAAAGGAGCTGGCATCTCACTCTCTTTGAATCTTCTTTATCATGCTAGGATTAACAGGAAAAAGCTAAAAATTTCAGAATTGCACCGTGCAATGTGGAGATATTACTGTTTGTGCATTTACAATATTCATTGATTTTTGCCATTGAAAAACATGTTTTTCATATACCAGAAATGTTTGAAGCTACTGACTGAATGAAAGGAGCTGGCATCTCACTCTCTTTGAATCTTCTTTATCATGCTAGGATTAGCAGGAAAAAGCAAAAAATTTCAGAATTGCACCTTGCAATGTGGAGATATTACTGTTTGTGCATTTACAATATTCATTGATTTTTGCCATTGAAAAACATGTTTTTCATATACCAGAAATGTCTGAAGCTACTGACTGAATGAAAGGAGCTGGCATCTCACTCTATTTGAATCTTCTTTATCATGCTCGGATTAACAGGAAAAAGCTAAAAATTTCAGAATTGCACCGTGCAATGTGGAGATATTACTGTTTGTGCATTTACAATATTCATTGATTTTTGCTATTGAAAAACATGTTTTTCATATACCAGAAATGTTTGAAGCTACTGACTGAATGAAAGGAGCTGGCATCTCACTCTCTTTGAATCTTCTTTATCATGCTAGGATTAGCAGGAAAAAGCAAAAAATTTCAGAATTGCACCTTGCAATGTGGAGATATTACTGTTTGTGCATTTACAATATTCATTGATTTTTGCCATTGAAAAACATGTTTTTCATATACCAGAAATGTTTGAAGCTACTGACTGAATGAAAGGAGCTGGCATCTCACTCTCTTTGAATCTTCTTTATCATGCTAGGATTAGCAGGAAAAAGCAAAAAATTTCAGAATTGCACCTTGCAATGTGGAGATATTACTGTTTGTGCATTTACAATATTCATTGATTTTTGCCATTGAAAAACATGTTTTTCATATACAAGAAATGTTTGAAGCTACTGACTGAATGAAAGGAGCTGGCATCTCACTCTCTTTGAATCTTCTTTATCATGCTAGGATTAGCAGGAAAAAGCAAAAAATTTCAGAATTGCACCTTGCAATGTGGAGATATTACTGTTTGTGCATTTACAATATTCATTGATTTTTGCCATTGAAAAACATGTTTTTCATATACCAGAAATGTTTGAAGCTACTGACTGAATGAAAGGAGCTGGCATCTCACTCTCTTTGAATCTTCTTTATCATGCTAGGATTAACAGGAAAAAGCTAAAAATTTCAGAATTGCACCGTGCAATGTGGAGATATTACTGTTTGTGCATTTACAATATTCATTGATTTTTGCCATTGAAAAACATGTTTTTCATATACCAGAAATGTTTGAAGCTACTGACTGAATGAAAGGAGCTGGCATCTCACTCTCTTTGAATCTTCTTTATCATGCTAGGATTAGCAGGAAAAAGCAAAAAATTTCAGAATTGCACCTTGCAATGTGGAGATATTACTGTTTGTGCATTTACAATATTCATTGATTTTTGCCATTGAAAAACATGTTTTTCATATACCAGAAATGTTTGAAGCTACTGACTGAATGAAAGGAGCTGGCATCTCACTCTCTTTGAATCTTCTTTATCATGCTAGGATTAACAGGAAAAAGCAAAAAATTTCAGAATTGCACCTTGCAATGTGGAGATATTACTGTTTGTGCATTTACAATATTCATTGATTTTTGCCATTGAAAAACATGTTTTTCATATACCAGAAATGTTTGAAGCTACTGACTGAATGAAAGGAGCTGGCATCTCACTCTCTTTGAATCTTCTTTATCATGCTAGGATTAACAGGAAAAAGCTAAAAATTTCAGAATTGCACCGTGCAATGTGGAGATATTACTGTTTGTGCATTTACAATATTCATTGATTTTTGCCATTGAAAAACATGTTTTTCATATACCAGAAATGTTTGAAGCTACTGACTGAATGAAAGGAGCTGGCATCTCACTCTCTTTGAATCTTTATCATGCTAGGATTAGCAGGAAAAAGCAAAAAATTTCAGAATTGCACCTTGCAATGTGGAGATATTACTGTTTGTGCATTTACAATATTCATTGATTTTTGCCATTGAAAAACATGTTTTTCATATACCAGAAATGTTTGAAGCTACTGACTGAATGAAAGGAGCTGGCATCTCACTCTCTTTGAATCTTCTTTATCATGCTAGGATTAACAGGAAAAAGCAAAAAATTTCAGAATTGCACCTTGCAATGTGGAGATATTACTGTTTGTGCATTTACAATATTCATTGATTTTTGCCATTGAAAAACATGTTTTTCATATACCAGAAATGTTTGAAGCTACTGACTGAATGAAAGGAGCTGGCATCTCACTCTCTTTGAATCTTCTTTATCATGCTAGGATTAACAGGAAAAAGCAAAAAATTTCAGAATTGCACCTTGCAATGTGGAGATATTACTGTTTGTGCATTTACAATATTCATTGATTTTTGCCATTGAAAAACATGTTTTTCATATACCAGAAATGTTTGAAGCTACTGACTGAATGAAAGGAGCTGGCATCTCACTCTCTTTGAATCTTCTTTATCATGCTAGGATTAACAGGAAAAAGCAAAAAATTTCAGAATTGCACCTTGCAATGTGGAGATATTACTGTTTGTGCATTTACAATATTCATTGATTTTTGCCATTGAAAAACGTCCAGAAATGTTTGAAGCTACTGACTGAATGAAAGGAGCTGGCATCTCACTCTCTTTGAATCTTCTTTATCATGCTAGGATTAACAGGAAAAAGCTAAAAATTTCAGAATTGCACCGTGCAATGTGGAGATATTACTGTTTGTGCATTTACAATATTCATTGATTTTTGCCATTGAAAAACATGTTTTTCATATACCAGAAATGTTTGAAGCTACTGACTGAATGAAAGGAGCTGGCATCTCACTCTTTGAATCTTCTTTATCATGCTAGGATTAGCAGGAAAAAGCAAAAAATTTCAGAATTGCACCTTGCAATGTGGAGATATTACTGTTTGTGCATTTACAATATTCATTGATTTTTGCCATTGAAAAACATGTTTTTCATATACCAGAAATGTTTGAAGCTACTGACTGAATGAAAGGAGCTGGCATCTCACTCTCTTTGAATCTTCTTTATCATGCTAGGATTAACAGGAAAAAGCTAAAAATTTCAGAATTGCACCGTGCAATGTGGAGATATTACTGTTTGTGCATTTACAATATTCATTGATTTTTGCCATTGAAAAACATGTTTTTCATATACCAGAAATGTTTGAAGCTACTGACTGAATGAAAGGAGCTGGCATCTCACTCTCTTTGAATCTTCTTTATCATGCTAGGATTAGCAGGAAAAAGCAAGAAATTTCAGAATTGCACCTTGCAATGTGGAGATATTACTGTTTGTGCATTTACAATATTCATTGATTTTTGCCATTGAAAAACATGTTTTTCATATACCAGAAATGTTTGAAGCTACTGACTGAATGAAAGGAGCTGGCATCTCACTCTCTTTGAATCTTCTTTATCATGCTAGGATTAACAGGAAAAAGCAAAAAATTTCAGAATTGCACCTTGCAATGTGGAGATATTACTGTTTGTGCATTTACAATATTCATTGATTTTTGCCATTGAAAAACATGTTTTTCATATACCAGAAATGTTTGAAGCTACTGACTGAATGAAAGGAGCTGGCATCTCACTCTCTTTGAATCTTCTTTATCATGCTAGGATTAACAGGAAAAAGCTAAAAATTTCAGAATTGCACCGTGCAATGTGGAGATATTACTGTTTGTGCATTTACAATATTCATTGATTTTTGCCATTGAAAAACATGTTTTTCATATACCAGAAATGTTTGAAGCTACTGACTGAATGAAAGGAGCTGGCATCTCACTCTCTTTGAATCTTCTTTATCATGCTAGGATTAACAGGAAAAAGCAAAAAATTTCAGAATTGCACCTTGCAATGTGGAGATATTACTGTTTGTGCATTTACAATATTCATTGATTTTTGCCATTGAAAAACGTCCAGAAATGTTTGAAGCTACTGACTGAATGAAAGGAGCTGGCATCTCACTCTCTTTGAATCTTCTTTATCATGCTAGGATTAACAGGAAAAAGCTAAAAATTTCAGAATTGCACCGTGCAATGTGGAGATATTACTGTTTGTGCATTTACAATATTCATTGATTTTTGCCATTGAAAAACATGTTTTTCATATACCAGAAATGTTTGAAGCTACTGACTGAATGAAAGGAGCTGGCATCTCACTCTCTTTGAATCTTCTTTATCATGCTAGGATTAGCAGGAAAAAGCAAAAAATTTCAGAATTGCACCTTGCAATGTGGAGATATTACTGTTTGTGCATTTACAATATTCATTGATTTTTGCCATTGAAAAACATGTTTTTCATATACCAGAAATGTCTGAAGCTACTGACTGAATGAAAGGAGCTGGCATCTCACTCTCTTTGAATCTTCTTTATCATGCTCGGATTAACAGGAAAAAGCTAAAAATTTCAGAATTGCACCGTGCAATGTGGAGATATTACTGTTTGTGCATTTACAATATTCATTGATTTTTGCCATTGAAAAACATGTTTTTCATATACCAGAAATGTTTGAAGCTACTGACTGAATGAAAGGAGCTGGCATCTCACTCTCTTTGAATCTTCTTTATCATGCTAGGATTAGCAGGAAAAAGCAAAAAATTTCAGAATTGCACCTTGCAATGTGGAGATATTACTGTTTGTGCATTTACAATATTCATTGATTTTTGCCATTGAAAAACATGTTTTTCATATACCAGAAATGTTTGAAGCTACTGACTGAATGAAAGGAGCTGGCATCTCACTCTCTTTGAATCTTCTTTATCATGCTAGGATTAGCAGGAAAAAGCAAAAAATTTCAGAATTGCACCTTGCAATGTGGAGATATTACTGTTTGTGCATTTACAATATTCATTGATTTTTGCCATTGAAAAACATGTTTTTCATATACCAGAAATGTTTGAAGCTACTGACTGAATGAAAGGAGCTGGCATCTCACTCTCTTTGAATCTTCTTTATCATGCTAGGATTAACAGGAAAAAGCAAAAAATTTCAGAATTGCACCTTGCAATGTGGAGATATTACTGTTTGTGCATTTACAATATTCATTGATTTTTGCCATTGAAAAACATGTTTTTCATATACCAGAAATGTTTGAAGCTACTGACTGAATGAAAGGAGCTGGCATCTCACTCTCTTTGAATCTTCTTTATCATGCTAGGATTAGCAGTAAAAAGCAAAAAATTTCAGAATTGCACCTTGCAATGTGGAGATATTACTGTTTGTGCATTTACAATATTCATTGATTTTTGCCATTGAAAAACATGTTTTTCATATACCAGAAATGTTTGAAGCTACTGACTGAATGAAAGGAGCTGGCATCTCACTCTCTTTGAATCTTCTTTATCATGCTAGGATTAACAGGAAAAAGCAAAAAATTTCAGAATTGCACCTTGCAATGTGGAGATATTACTGTTTGTGCATTTACAATATTCATTGATTTTTGCCATTGAAAAACATGTTTTTCATATACCAGAAATGTTTGAAGCTACTGACTGAATGAAAGGAGCTGGCATCTCACTCTCTTTGAATCTTCTTTATCATGCTAGGATTAACAGGAAAAAGCTAAAAATTTCAGAATTGCACCTTGCAATGTGGAGATATTACTGTTTGTGCATTTACAATATGCATTGATTTTTGCCATTGAAAAACATGTTTTTCATATACCAGAAATGTTTGAAGCTACTGACTGAATGAAAGGAGCTGGCATCTCACTCTCTTTGAATCTTCTTTATCATGCTAGGATTAGCAGGAAAAAGCAAAAAATTTCAGAATTGCACCTTGCAATGTGGAGATATTACTGTTTGTGCATTTACAATATTCATTGATTTTTGCCATTGAAAAACATGTTTTTCATATACCAGAAATGTTTGAAGCTACTGACTGAATGAAAGGAGCTGGCATCTCACTCTCTTTGAATCTTCTTTATCATGCTAGGATTAACAGGAAAAAGCTAAAAATTTCAGAATTGCACCGTGCAATGTGGAGATATTACTGTTTGTGCATTTACAATATTCATTGATTTTTGCCATTGAAAAACATGTTTTTCATATACCAGAAATGTTTGAAGCTACTGACTGAATGAAAGGAGCTGGCATCTCACTCTCTTTGAATCTTCTTTATCATGCTAGGATTAGCAGGAAAAAGCAAAAAATTTCAGAATTGCACCTTGCAATATGGAGATATTACTGTTTGTGCATTTACAATATTCATTGATTTTTGCCATTGAAAAACATGTTTTTCATATACCAGAAATGTTTGAAGCTACTGACTGAATGAAAGGAGCTGGCATCTCACTCTCTTTGAATCTTCTTTATCATGCTAGGATTAACAGGAAAAAGCAAAAAATTTCAGAATTGCACCTTGCAATGTGGAGATATTACTGTTTGTGCATTTACAATATTCATTGATTTTTGCCATTGAAAAACATGTTTTTCATATACCAGAAATGTTTGAAGCTACTGACTGAATGAAAGGAGCTGGCATCTCACTCTCTTTGAATCTTCTTTATCATGCTAGGATTAACAGGAAAAAGCTAAAAATTTCAGAATTGCACCGTGCAATGTGGAGATATTACTGTTTGTGCATTTACAATATTCATTGATTTTTGCCATTGAAAAACATGTTTTTCATATACCAGAAATGTTTGAAGCTACTGACTGAATGAAAGGAGCTGGCATCTCACTCTCTTTGAATCTTCTTTATCATGCTAGGATTAGCAGGAAAAAGCAAAAAATTTCAGAATTGCACCTTGCAATGTGGAGATATTACTGTTTGTGCATTTACAATATTCATTGATTTTTGCCATTGAAAAACATGTTTTTCATATACCAGAAATGTTTGAAGCTACTGACTGAATGAAAGGAGCTGGCATCTCACTCTCTTTGAATCTTCTTTATCATGCTAGGATTAACAGGAAAAGGCAAAAAATTTCAGAATTGCACCTTGCAATGTGGAGATATTACTGTTTGTGCATTTACAATATTCATTGATTTTTGCCATTGAAAAACATGTTTTTCATATACCAGAAATGTTTGAAGCTACTGACTGAATGAAAGGAGCTGGCATCTCACTCTCTTTGAATCTTCTTTATCATGCTAGGATTAACAGGAAAAAGCTAAAAATTTCAGAATTGCACCGTGCAATGTGGAGATATTACTGTTTGTGCATTTACAATATTCATTGATTTTTGCCATTGAAAAACATGTTTTTCATATACAAGAAATGTTTGAAGCTACTGACTGAATGAAAGGAGCTGGCATCTCACTCTCTTTGAATCTTCTTTATCATGCTAGGATTAGCAGGAAAAAGCAAAAAATTTCAGAATTGCACCTTGCAAAGTGGAGATATTACTGTTTGTGCATTTACAATATTCATTGATTTTTGCCATTGAAAAACATGTTTTTCATATACCAGAAATGTTTGAAGCTACTGACTGAATGAAAGGAGCTGGCATCTCACTCTCTTTGAATCTTCTTTATCATGCTAGGATTAACAGGAAAAAGCAAAAAATTTCAGAATTGCACCTTGCAATGTGGAGATATTACTGTTTGTGCATTTACAATATTCATTGATTTTTGCCATTGAAAAACATGTTTTTCATATACAAGAAATGTTTGAAGCTACTGACTGAATGAAAGGAGCTGGCATCTCACTCTCTTTGAATCTTCTTTATCATGCTAGGATTAGCAGGAAAAAGCAAAAAATTTCAGAATTGCACCTTGCAATGTGGAGATATTACTGTTTGTGCATTTACAATATTCATTGATTTTTGCCATTGAAAAACATGTTTTTCATATACCAGAAATGTTTGAAGCTACTGACTGAATGAAAGGAGCTGGCATCTCACTCTCTTTGAATCTTCTTTATCATGCTAGGATTAACAGGAAAAAGCTAAAAATTTCAGAATTGCACCGTGCAATGTGGAGATATTACTGTTTGTGCATTTACAATATTCATTGATTTTTGCCATTGAAAAACATGTTTTTCATATACCAGAAATGTTTGAAGCTACTGACTGAATGAAAGGAGCTGGCATCTCACTCTCTTTGAATCTTCTTTATCATGCTAGGATTAGCAGGAAAAAGCAAAAAATTTCAGAATTGCACCTTGCAATGTGGAGATATTACTGTTTGTGCATTTACAATATTCATTGATTTTTGCCATTGAAAAACATGTTTTTCATATACCAGAAATGTTTGAAGCTACTGACTGAATGAAAGGAGCTGGCATCTCACTCTCTTTGAATCTTCTTTATCATGCTAGGATTAACAGGAAAAAGCAAAAAATTTCAGAATTGCACCTTGCAATGTGGAGATATTACTGTTTGTGCATTTACAATATTCATTGATTTTTGCCATTGAAAAACATGTTTTTCATATACCAGAAATGTTTGAAGCTACTGACTGAATGAAAGGAGCTGGCATCTCACTCTCTTTGAATCTTCTTTATCATGCTAGGATTAACAGGAAAAAGCTAAAAATTTCAGAATTGCACCGTGCAATGTGGAGATATTACTGTTTGTGCATTTACAATATTCATTGATTTTTGCCATTGAAAAACATGTTTTTCATATACCAGAAATGTTTGAAGCTACTGACTGAATGAAAGGAGCTGGCATCTCACTCTCTTTGAATCTTTATCATGCTAGGATTAGCAGGAAAAAGCAAAAAATTTCAGAATTGCACCTTGCAATGTGGAGATATTACTGTTTGTGCATTTACAATATTCATTGATTTTTGCCATTGAAAAACATGTTTTTCATATACCAGAAATGTTTGAAGCTACTGACTGAATGAAAGGAGCTGGCATCTCACTCTCTTTGAATCTTCTTTATCATGCTAGGATTAACAGGAAAAAGCAAAAAATTTCAGAATTGCACCTTGCAATGTGGAGATATTACTGTTTGTGCATTTACAATATTCATTGATTTTTGCCATTGAAAAACATGTTTTTCATATACCAGAAATGTTTGAAGCTACTGACTGAATGAAAGGAGCTGGCATCTCACTCTCTTTGAATCTTCTTTATCATGCTAGGATTAACAGGAAAAAGCAAAAAATTTCAGAATTGCACCTTGCAATGTGGAGATATTACTGTTTGTGCATTTACAATATTCATTGATTTTTGCCATTGAAAAACATGTTTTTCATATACCAGAAATGTTTGAAGCTACTGACTGAATGAAAGGAGCTGGCATCTCACTCTCTTTGAATCTTCTTTATCATGCTAGGATTAACAGGAAAAAGCAAAAAATTTCAGAATTGCACCTTGCAATGTGGAGATATTACTGTTTGTGCATTTACAATATTCATTGATTTTTGCCATTGAAAAACGTCCAGAAATGTTTGAAGCTACTGACTGAATGAAAGGAGCTGGCATCTCACTCTCTTTGAATCTTCTTTATCATGCTAGGATTAACAGGAAAAAGCTAAAAATTTCAGAATTGCACCGTGCAATGTGGAGATATTACTGTTTGTGCATTTACAATATTCATTGATTTTTGCCATTGAAAAACATGTTTTTCATATACCAGAAATGTTTGAAGCTACTGACTGAATGAAAGGAGCTGGCATCTCACTCTTTGAATCTTCTTTATCATGCTAGGATTAGCAGGAAAAAGCAAAAAATTTCAGAATTGCACCTTGCAATGTGGAGATATTACTGTTTGTGCATTTACAATATTCATTGATTTTTGCCATTGAAAAACATGTTTTTCATATACCAGAAATGTTTGAAGCTACTGACTGAATGAAAGGAGCTGGCATCTCACTCTCTTTGAATCTTCTTTATCATGCTAGGATTAACAGGAAAAAGCTAAAAATTTCAGAATTGCACCGTGCAATGTGGAGATATTACTGTTTGTGCATTTACAATATTCATTGATTTTTGCCATTGAAAAACATGTTTTTCATATACCAGAAATGTTTGAAGCTACTGACTGAATGAAAGGAGCTGGCATCTCACTCTCTTTGAATCTTCTTTATCATGCTAGGATTAGCAGGAAAAAGCAAGAAATTTCAGAATTGCACCTTGCAATGTGGAGATATTACTGTTTGTGCATTTACAATATTCATTGATTTTTGCCATTGAAAAACATGTTTTTCATATACCAGAAATGTTTGAAGCTACTGACTGAATGAAAGGAGCTGGCATCTCACTCTCTTTGAATCTTCTTTATCATGCTAGGATTAACAGGAAAAAGCAAAAAATTTCAGAATTGCACCTTGCAATGTGGAGATATTACTGTTTTGTGCATTTACAATATTCATTGATTTTTGCCATTGAAAAAACATGTTTTTCATATACCAGAAATGTTTGAAGCTACTGACTGAATGAAAGGAGCTGGCATCTCACTCTCTTTGAATCTTCTTTATCATGCTAGGATTAACAGGAAAAAGCTAAAAATTTCAGAATTGCACCGTGCAATGTGGAGATATTACTGTTTGTGCATTTACAATATTCATTGATTTTTGCCATTGAAAAACATGTTTTTCATATACCAGAAATGTTTGAAGCTACTGACTGAATGAAAGGAGCTGGCATCTCACTCTCTTTGAATCTTCTTTATCATGCTAGGATTAACAGAAAAAGCAAAAAATTTCAGAATTGCACCTTGCAATGTGGAGATATTACTGTTTGTGCATTTACAATATTCATTGATTTTTGCCATTGAAAAACGTCCAGAAATGTTTGAAGCTACTGACTGAATGAAAGGAGCTGGCATCTCACTCTCTTTGAATCTTCTTTATCATGCTAGGATTAACAGGAAAAAGCTAAAAATTTCAGAATTGCACCGTGCAATGTGGAGATATTACTGTTTGTGCATTTACAATATTCATTGATTTTTGCCATTGAAAAACATGTTTTTCATATACCAGAAATGTTTGAAGCTACTGACTGAATGAAAGGAGCTGGCATCTCACTCTCTTTGAATCTTCTTTATCATGCTAGGATTAGCAGGAAAAAGCAAAAAATTTCAGAATTGCACCTTGCAATGTGGAGATATTACTGTTTGTGCATTTACAATATTCATTGATTTTTGCCATTGAAAAACATGTTTTTCATATACCAGAAATGTCTGAAGCTACTGACTGAATGAAAGGAGCTGGCATCTCACTCTCTTTGAATCTTCTTTATCATGCCTCGGATTAACAGGAAAAAGCTAAAAATTTCAGAATTGCACCGTGCAATGTGGAGATATTACTGTTTGTGCATTTACAATATTCATTGATTTTTGCCATTGAAAAACATGTTTTTCATATACCAGAAATGTTTGAAGCTACTGACTGAATGAAAGGAGCTGGCATCTCACTCTCTTTGAATCTTCTTTATCATGCTAGGATTAGCAGGAAAAAGCAAAAAATTTCAGAATTGCACCTTGCAATGTGGAGATATTACTGTTTGTGCATTTACAATATTCATAGATTTTTGCCATTGAAAAACATGTTTTTCATATACCAGAAATGTTTGAAGCTACTGACTGAATGAAAGGAGCTGGCATCTCACTCTCTTTGAATCTTCTTTATCATGCTAATTAGCAGGAAAAAGCAAAAAATTTCAGAATTGCACCTTGCAATGTGGAGATATTACTGTTTGTGCATTTACAATATTCATTGATTTTTGCCATTGAAAAACATGTTTTTCATATACCAGAAATGTTTGAAGCTACTGACTGAATGAAAGGAGCTGGCATCTCACTCTCTTTGAATCTTCTTTATCATGCTAGGATTAACAGGAAAAAGCAAAAAATTTCAGAATTGCACCTTGCAATGTGGAGATATTACTGTTTGTGCATTTACAATATTCATTGATTTTTGCCATTGAAAAACATGTTTTTCATATACCAGAAATGTTTGAAGCTACTGACTGAATGAAAGGAGCTGGCATCTCACTCTCTTTGAATCTTCTTTATCATGCTAGGATTAGCAGTAAAAAGCAAAAAATTTCAGAATTGCACCTTGCAATGTGGAGATATTACTGTTTGTGCATTTACAATATTCATTGATTTTTGCCATTGAAAAACATGTTTTTCATATACCAGAAATGTTTGAAGCTACTGACTGAATGAAAGGAGCTGGCATCTCACTCTCTTTGAATCTTCTTTATCATGCTAGGATTAACAGGAAAAAGCAAAAAATTTCAGAATTGCACCTTGCAATGTGGAGATATTACTGTTTGTGCATTTACAATATTCATTGATTTTTGCCATTGAAAAACATGTTTTTCATATACCAGAAATGTTTGAAGCTACTGACTGAATGAAAGGAGCTGGCATCTCACTCTCTTTGAATCTTCTTTATCATGCTAGGATTAACAGGAAAAAGCTAAAAATTTCAGAATTGCACCTTGCAATGTGGAGATATAACTGTTTGTGCATTTACAATATGCATTGATTTTTGCCATTGAAAAACATGTTTTTCATATACCAGAAAGGTTTGAAGCTACTGACTGAATGAAAGGAGCTGGCATCTCACTCTCTTTGAATCTTCTTTATCATGCTAGGATTAGCAGGAAAAAGCAAAAAATTTCAGAATTGCACCTTGCAATGTGGAGATATTACTGTTTGTGCATTTACAATATTCATTGATTTTTGCCATTGAAAAACATGTTTTTCATATACCAGAAATGTTTGAAGCTACTGACTGAATGAAAGGAGCTGGCATCTCACTCTCTTTGAATCTTCTTTATCATGCTAGGATTAACAGGAAAAAGCTAAAAATTTCAGAATTGCACCGTGCAATGTGGAGATATTACTGTTTGTGCATTTACAATATTCATTGATTTTTGCCATTGAAAAACATGTTTTTCATATACCAGAAATGTTTGAAGCTACTGACTGAATGAAAGGAGCTGGCATCTCACTCTCTTTGAATCTTCTTTATCATGCTAGGATTAGCAGGAAAAAGCAAAAAATTTCAGAATTGCACCTTGCAATATGGAGATATTACTGTTTGTGCATTTACAATATTCATTGATTTTTGCCATTGAAAAACATGTTTTTCATATACCAGAAATGTTTGAAGCTACTGACTGAATGAAAGGAGCTGGCATCTCACTCTCTTTGAATCTTCTTTATCATGCTAGGATTAACAGGAAAAAGCAAAAAATTTCAGAATTGCACCTTGCAATGTGGAGATATTACTGTTTGTGCATTTACAATATTCATTGATTTTTGCCATTGAAAAACATGTTTTTCATATACCAGAAATGTTTGAAGCTACTGACTGAATGAAAGGAGCTGGCATCTCACTCTCTTTGAATCTTCTTTATCATGCTAGGATTAACAGGAAAAAGCTAAAAATTTCAGAATTGCACCGTGCAATGTGGAGATATTACTGTTTGTGCATTTACAATATTCATTGATTTTTGCCATTGAAAAACATGTTTTTCATATACCAGAAATGTTTGAAGCTACTGACTGAATGAAAGGAGCTGGCATCTCACTCTCTTTGAATCTTCTTTATCATGCTAGGATTAGCAGGAAAAAGCAAAAAATTTCAGAATTGCACCTTGCAATGTGGAGATATTACTGTTTGTGCATTTACAATATTCATTGATTTTTGCCATTGAAAAACATGTTTTTCATATACCAGAAATGTTTGAAGCTACTGACTGAATGAAAGGAGCTGGCATCTCACTCTCTTTGAATCTTCTTTATCATGCTAGGATTAACAGGAAAAGGCAAAAAATTTCAGAATTGCACCTTGCAATGTGGAGATATTACTGTTTGTGCATTTACAATATTCATTGATTTTTGCCATTGAAAAACATGTTTTTCATATACCAGAAATGTTTGAAGCTACTGACTGAATGAAAGGAGCTGGCATCTCACTCTCTTTGAATCTTCTTTATCATGCTAGGATTAACAGGAAAAAGCTAAAAATTTCAGAATTGCACCGTGCAATGTGGAGATATTACTGTTTGTGCATTTACAATATTCATTGATTTTTGCCATTGAAAAACATGTTTTTCATATACAAGAAATGTTTGAAGCTACTGACTGAATGAAAGGAGCTGGCATCTCACTCTCTTTGAATCTTCTTTATCATGCTAGGATTAGCAGGAAAAAGCAAAAAATTTCAGAATTGCACCTTGCAAAGTGGAGATATTACTGTTTGTGCATTTACAATATTCATTGATTTTTGCCATTGAAAAACATGTTTTTCATATACCAGAAATGTTTGAAGCTACTGACTGAATGAAAGGAGCTGGCATCTCACTCTCTTTGAATCTTCTTTATCATGCTAGGATTAACAGGAAAAAGCAAAAAATTTCAGAATTGCACCTTGCAATGTGGAGATATTACTGTTTGTGCATTTACAATATTCATTGATTTTTGCCATTGAAAAACATGTTTTTCATATACAAGAAATGTTTGAAGCTACTGACTGAATGAAAGGAGCTGGCATCTCACTCTCTTTGAATCTTCTTTATCATGCTAGGATTAGCAGGAAAAAGCAAAAAATTTCAGAATTGCACCTTGCAATGTGGAGATATTACTGTTTGTGCATTTACAATATTCATTGATTTTTGCCATTGAAAAACATGTTTTTCATATACCAGAAATGTTTGAAGCTACTGACTGAATGAAAGGAGCTGGCATCTCACTCTCTTTGAATCTTCTTTATCATGCTAGGATTAACAGGAAAAAGCTAAAAATTTCAGAATTGCACCGTGCAATGTGGAGATATTACTGTTTGTGCATTTACAATATTCATTGATTTTTGCCATTGAAAAACATGTTTTTCATATACCAGAAATGTTTGAAGCTACTGACTGAATCAAAGGAGCTGGCATCTCACTCTCTTTGAATCTTCTTTATCATGCTAGGATTAGCAGGAAAAAGCAAAAAATTTCAGAATTGCACCTTGCAATGTGGAGATATTACTGTTTGTGCATTTACAATATTCATTGATTTTTGCCATTGAAAAACATGTTTTTCATATACCAGAAATGTTTGAAGCTACTGACTGAATGAAAGGAGCTGGCATCTCACTCTCTTTGAATCTTCTTTATCATGCTAGGATTAACAGGAAAAAGCAAAAAATTTCAGAATTGCACCTTGCAATGTGGAGATATTACTGTTTGTGCATTTACAATATTCATTGATTTTTGCCATTGAAAAACATGTTTTTCATATACCAGAAATGTTTGAAGCTACTGACTGAATGAAAGGAGCTGGCATCTCACTCTCTTTGAATCTTCTTTATCATGCTAGGATTAACAGGAAAAAGCTAAAAATTTCAGAATTGCACCGTGCAATGTGGAGATATTACTGTTTGTGCATTTACAATATTCATTGATTTTTGCCATTGAAAAACATGTTTTTCATATACCAGAAATGTTTGAAGCTACTGACTGAATGAAAGGAGCTGGCATCTCACTCTCTTTGAATCTTTATCATGCTAGGATTAGCAGGAAAAAGCAAAAAATTTCAGAATTGCACCTTGCAATGTGGAGATATTACTGTTTGTGCATTTACAATATTCATTGATTTTTGCCATTGAAAAACATGTTTTTCATATACCAGAAATGTTTGAAGCTACTGACTGAATGAAAGGAGCTGGCATCTCACTCTCTTTGAATCTTCTTTATCATGCTAGGATTAACAGGAAAAAGCAAAAAATTTCAGAATTGCACCTTGCAATGTGGAGATATTACTGTTTGTGCATTTACAATATTCATTGATTTTTGCCATTGAAAAACATGTTTTTCATATACCAGAAATGTTTGAAGCTACTGACTGAATGAAAGGAGCTGGCATCTCACTCTCTTTGAATCTTCTTTATCATGCTAGGATTAACAGGAAAAAGCAAAAAATTTCAGAATTGCACCTTGCAATGTGGAGATATTACTGTTTGTGCATTTACAATATTCATTGATTTTTGCCATTGAAAAACATGTTTTTCATATACCAGAAATGTTTGAAGCTACTGACTGAATGAAAGGAGCTGGCATCTCACTCTCTTTGAATCTTCTTTATCATGCTAGGATTAACAGGAAAAAGCAAAAAATTTCAGAATTGCACCTTGCAATGTGGAGATATTACTGTTTGTGCATTTACAATATTCATTGATTTTTGCCATTGAAAAACGTCCAGAAATGTTTGAAGCTACTGACTGAATGAAAGGAGCTGGCATCTCACTCTCTTTGAATCTTCTTTATCATGCTAGGATTAACAGGAAAAAGCTAAAAATTTCAGAATTGCACCGTGCAATGTGGAGATATTACTGTTTGTGCATTTACAATATTCATTGATTTTTGCCATTGAAAAACATGTTTTTCATATACCAGAAATGTTTGAAGCTACTGACTGAATGAAAGGAGCTGGCATCTCACTCTCTTTGAATCTTCTTTATCATGCTAGGATTAGCAGGAAAAAGCAAAAAATTTCAGAATTGCACCTTGCAATGTGGAGATATTACTGTTTGTGCATTTACAATATTCATTGATTTTTGCCATTGAAAAACATGTTTTTCATATACCAGAAATGTCTGAAGCTACTGACTGAATGAAAGGAGCTGGCATCTCACTCTCTTTGAATCTTCTTTATCATGCTCGGATTAACAGGAAAAAGCTAAAAATTTCAGAATTGCACCGTGCAATGTGGAGATATTACTGTTTGTGCATTTACAATATTCATTGATTTTTGCTATTGAAAAACATGTTTTTCATATACCAGAAATGTTTGAAGCTACTGACTGAATGAAAGGAGCTGGCATCTCACTCTCTTTGAATCTTCTTTATCATGCTAGGATTAGCAGGAAAAAGCAAAAAATTTCAGAATTGCACCTTGCAATGTGGAGATATTACTGTTTGTGCATTTACAATATTCATTGATTTTTGCCATTGAAAAACATGTTTTTCATATACCAGAAATGTTTGAAGCTACTGACTGAATGAAAGGAGCTGGCATCTCACTCTCTTTGAATCTTCTTTATCATGCTAGGATTAGCAGGAAAAAGCAAAAAATTTCAGAATTGCACCTTGCAATGTGGAGATATTACTGTTTGTGCATTTACAATATTCATTGATTTTTGCCATTGAAAAACATGTTTTTCATATACCAGAAATGTTTGAAGCTACTGACTGAATGAAAGGAGCTGGCATCTCACTCTCTTTGAATCTTCTTTATCATGCTAGGATTAACAGGAAAAAGCAAAAAATTTCAGAATTGCACCTTGCAATGTGGAGATATTACTGTTTGTGCATTTACAATATTCATTGATTTTTGCCATTGAAAAACATGTTTTTCATATACCAGAAATGTTTGAAGCTACTGACTGAATGAAAGGAGCTGGCATCTCACTCTCTTTGAATCTTCTTTATCATGCTAGGATTAACAGGAAAAAGCTAAAAATTTCAGAATTGCACCTTGCAATGTGGAGATATTACTGTTTGTGCATTTACAATATGCATTGATTTTTGCCATTGAAAAACATGTTTTTCATATACCAGAAATGTTTGAAGCTACTGACTGAATGAAAGGAGCTGGCATCTCACTCTCTTTGAATCTTCTTTATCATGCTAGGATTAGCAGGAAAAAGCAAAAAATTTCAGAATTGCACCTTGCAATGTGGAGATATTACTGTTTGTGCATTTACAATATTCATTGATTTTTGCCATTGAAAAACATGTTTTTCATATACCAGAAATGTTTGAAGCTACTGACTGAATGAAAGGAGCTGGCATCTCACTCTCTTTGAATCTTTATCATGCTAGGATTAGCAGGAAAAAGCAAAAAATTTCAGAATTGCACCTTGCAATGTGGAGATATTACTGTTTGTGCATTTACAATATTCATTGATTTTTGCCATTGAAAAACATGTTTTTCATATACCAGAAATGTTTGAAGCTACTGACTGAATGAAAGGAGCTGGCATCTCACTCTCTTTGAATCTTCTTTATCATGCTAGGATTAACAGGAAAAAGCAAAAAATTTCAGAATTGCACCTTGCAATGTGGAGATATTACTGTTTGTGCATTTACAATATTCATTGATTTTTGCCATTGAAAAACATGTTTTTCATATACCAGAAATGTTTGAAGCTACTGACTGAATGAAAGGAGCTGGCATCTCACTCTCTTTGAATCTTCTTTATCATGCTAGGATTAACAGGAAAAAGCAAAAAATTTCAGAATTGCACCTTGCAATGTGGAGATATTACTGTTTGTGCATTTACAATATTCATTGATTTTTGCCATTGAAAAACATGTTTTTCATATACCAGAAATGTTTGAAGCTACTGACTGAATGAAAGGAGCTGGCATCTCACTCTCTTTGAATCTTCTTTATCATGCTAGGATTAACAGGAAAAAGCAAAAAATTTCAGAATTGCACCTTGCAATGTGGAGATATTACTGTTTGTGCATTTACAATATTCATTGATTTTTGCCATTGAAAAACGTCCAGAAATGTTTGAAGCTACTGACTGAATGAAAGGAGCTGGCATCTCACTCTCTTTGAATCTTCTTTATCATGCTAGGATTAACAGGAAAAAGCTAAAAATTTCAGAATTGCACCGTGCAATGTGGAGATATTACTGTTTGTGCATTTACAATATTCATTGATTTTTGCCATTGAAAAACATGTTTTTCATATACCAGAAATGTTTGAAGCTACTGACTGAATGAAAGGAGCTGGCATCTCACTCTCTTTGAATCTTCTTTATCATGCTAGGATTAGCAGGAAAAAGCAAAAAATTTCAGAATTGCACCTTGCAATGTGGAGATATTACTGTTTGTGCATTTACAATATTCATTGATTTTTGCCATTGAAAAACATGTTTTTCATATACCAGAAATGTCTGAAGCTACTGACTGAATGAAAGGAGCTGGCATCTCACTCTATTTGAATCTTCTTTATCATGCTCGGATTAACAGGAAAAAGCTAAAAATTTCAGAATTGCACCGTGCAATGTGGAGATATTACTGTTTGTGCATTTACAATATTCATTGATTTTTGCTATTGAAAAACATGTTTTTCATATACCAGAAATGTTTGAAGCTACTGACTGAATGAAAGGAGCTGGCATCTCACTCTCTTTGAATCTTCTTTATCATGCTAGGATTAGCAGGAAAAAGCAAAAAATTTCAGAATTGCACCTTGCAATGTGGAGATATTACTGTTTGTGCATTTACAATATTCATTGATTTTTGCCATTGAAAAACATGTTTTTCATATACCAGAAATGTTTGAAGCTACTGACTGAATGAAAGGAGCTGGCATCTCACTCTCTTTGAATCTTCTTTATCATGCTAGGATTAGCAGGAAAAAGCAAAAAATTTCAGAATTGCACCTTGCAATGTGGAGATATTACTGTTTGTGCATTTACAATATTCATTGATTTTTGCCATTGAAAAACATGTTTTTCATATACAAGAAATGTTTGAAGCTACTGACTGAATGAAAGGAGCTGGCATCTCACTCTCTTTGAATCTTCTTTATCATGCTAGGATTAGCAGGAAAAAGCAAAAAATTTCAGAATTGCACCTTGCAATGTGGAGATATTACTGTTTGTGCATTTACAATATTCATTGATTTTTGCCATTGAAAAACATGTTTTTCATATACCAGAAATGTTTGAAGCTACTGACTGAATGAAAGGAGCTGGCATCTCACTCTCTTTGAATCTTCTTTATCATGCTAGGATTAACAGGAAAAAGCTAAAAATTTCAGAATTGCACCGTGCAATGTGGAGATATTACTGTTTGTGCATTTACAATATTCATTGATTTTTGCCATTGAAAAACATGTTTTTCATATACCAGAAATGTTTGAAGCTACTGACTGAATGAAAGGAGCTGGCATCTCACTCTCTTTGAATCTTCTTTATCATGCTAGGATTAGCAGGAAAAAGCAAAAAATTTCAGAATTGCACCTTGCAATGTGGAGATATTACTGTTTGTGCATTTACAATATTCATTGATTTTTGCCATTGAAAAACATGTTTTTCATATACCAGAAATGTTTGAAGCTACTGACTGAATGAAAGGAGCTGGCATCTCACTCTCTTTGAATCTTCTTTATCATGCTAGGATTAACAGGAAAAAGCAAAAAATTTCAGAATTGCACCTTGCAATGTGGAGATATTACTGTTTGTGCATTTACAATATTCATTGATTTTTGCCATTGAAAAACATGTTTTTCATATACCAGAAATGTTTGAAGCTACTGACTGAATGAAAGGAGCTGGCATCTCACTCTCTTTGAATCTTCTTTATCATGCTAGGATTAACAGGAAAAAGCTAAAAATTTCAGAATTGCACCGTGCAATGTGGAGATATTACTGTTTGTGCATTTACAATATTCATTGATTTTTGCCATTGAAAAACATGTTTTTCATATACCAGAAATGTTTGAAGCTACTGACTGAATGAAAGGAGCTGGCATCTCACTCTCTTTGAATCTTTATCATGCTAGGATTAGCAGGAAAAAGCAAAAAATTTCAGAATTGCACCTTGCAATGTGGAGATATTACTGTTTGTGCATTTACAATATTCATTGATTTTTGCCATTGAAAAACATGTTTTTCATATACCAGAAATGTTTGAAGCTACTGACTGAATGAAAGGAGCTGGCATCTCACTCTCTTTGAATCTTCTTTATCATGCTAGGATTAACAGGAAAAAGCAAAAAATTTCAGAATTGCACCTTGCAATGTGGAGATATTACTGTTTGTGCATTTACAATATTCATTGATTTTTGCCATTGAAAAACATGTTTTTCATATACCAGAAATGTTTGAAGCTACTGACTGAATGAAAGGAGCTGGCATCTCACTCTCTTTGAATCTTCTTTATCATGCTAGGATTAACAGGAAAAAGCAAAAAAATTCAGAATTGCACCTTGCAATGTGGAGATATTACTGTTTGTGCATTTACAATATTCATTGATTTTTGCCATTGAAAAACATGTTTTTCATATACCAGAAATGTTTGAAGCTACTGACTGAATGAAAGGAGCTGGCATCTCACTCTCTTTGAATCTTCTTTATCATGCTAGGATTAACAGGAAAAAGCAAAAAATTTCAGAATTGCACCTTGCAATGTGGAGATATTACTGTTTGTGCATTTACAATATTCATTGATTTTTGCCATTGAAAAACGTCCAGAAATGTTTGAAGCTACTGACTGAATGAAAGGAGCTGGCATCTCACTCTCTTTGAATCTTCTTTATCATGCTAGGATTAACAGGAAAAAGCTAAAAATTTCAGAATTGCACCGTGCAATGTGGAGATATTACTGTTTGTGCATTTACAATATTCATTGATTTTTGCCATTGAAAAACATGTTTTTCATATACCAGAAATGTTTGAAGCTACTGACTGAATGAAAGGAGCTGGCATCTCACTCTTTGAATCTTCTTTATCATGCTAGGATTAGCAGGAAAAAGCAAAAAATTTCAGAATTGCACCTTGCAATGTGGAGATATTACTGTTTGTGCATTTACAATATTCATTGATTTTTGCCATTGAAAAACATGTTTTTCATATACCAGAAATGTTTGAAGCTACTGACTGAATGAAAGGAGCTGGCATCTCACTCTCTTTGAATCTTCTTTATCATGCTAGGATTAACAGGAAAAAGCTAAAAATTTCAGAATTGCACCGTGCAATGTGGAGATATTACTGTTTGTGCATTTACAATATTCATTGATTTTTGCCATTGAAAAACATGTTTTTCATATACCAGAAATGTTTGAAGCTACTGACTGAATGAAAGGAGCTGGCATCTCACTCTCTTTGAATCTTCTTTATCATGCTAGGATTAGCAGGAAAAAGCAAGAAATTTCAGAATTGCACCTTGCAATGTGGAGATATTACTGTTTGTGCATTTACAATATTCATTGATTTTTGCCATTGAAAAACATGTTTTTCATATACCAGAAATGTTTGAAGCTACTGACTGAATGAAAGGAGCTGGCATCTCACTCTCTTTGAATCTTCTTTATCATGCTAGGATTAACAGGAAAAAGCAAAAAATTTCAGAATTGCACCTTGCAATGTGGAGATATTACTGTTTGTGCATTTACAATATTCATTGATTTTTGCCATTGAAAAACATGTTTTTCATATACCAGAAATGTTTGAAGCTACTGACTGAATGAAAGGAGCTGGCATCTCACTCTCTTTGAATCTTCTTTATCATGCTAGGATTAGCAGGAAAAAGCAAAAAATTTCAGAATTGCACCTTGCAATGTGGAGATATTACTGTTTGTGCATTTACAATATTCATTGATTTTTGCCATTGAAAAACATGTTTTTCATATACCAGAAATGTTTGAAGCTACTGACTGAATGAAAGGAGCTGGCATCTCACTCTCTTTGAATCTTTATCATGCTAGGATTAGCAGGAAAAAGCAAAAAATTTCAGAATTGCACCTTGCAATGTGGAGATATTACTGTTTGTGCATTTACAATATTCATTGATTTTTGCCATTGAAAAACATGTTTTTCATATACCAGAAATGTTTGAAGCTACTGACTGAATGAAAGGAGCTGGCATCTCACTCTCTTTGAATCTTCTTTATCATGCTAGGATTAACAGGAAAAAGCAAAAAATTTCAGAATTGCACCTTGCAATGTGGAGATATTACTGTTTGTGCATTTACAATATTCATTGATTTTTGCCATTGAAAAACATGTTTTTCATATACCAGAAATGTTTGAAGCTACTGACTGAATGAAAGGAGCTGGCATCTCACTCTCTTTGAATCTTCTTTATCATGCTAGGATTAACAGGAAAAAGCAAAAAATTTCAGAATTGCACCTTGCAATGTGGAGATATTACTGTTTGTGCATTTACAATATTCATTGATTTTTGCCATTGAAAAACATGTTTTTCATATACCAGAAATGTTTGAAGCTACTGACTGAATGAAAGGAGCTGGCATCTCACTCTCTTTGAATCTTCTTTATCATGCTAGGATTAACAGGAAAAAGCAAAAAATTTCAGAATTGCACCTTGCAATGTGGAGATATTACTGTTTGTGCATTTACAATATTCATTGATTTTTGCCATTGAAAAACGTCCAGAAATGTTTGAAGCTACTGACTGAATGAAAGGAGCTGGCATCTCACTCTCTTTGAATCTTCTTTATCATGCTAGGATTAACAGGAAAAAGCTAAAAATTTCAGAATTGCACCGTGCAATGTGGAGATATTACTGTTTGTGCATTTACAATATTCATTGATTTTTGCCATTGAAAAACATGTTTTTCATATACCAGAAATGTTTGAAGCTACTGACTGAATGAAAGGAGCTGGCATCTCACTCTCTTTGAATCTTCTTTATCATGCTAGGATTAGCAGGAAAAAGCAAAAAATTTCAGAATTGCACCTTGCAATGTGGAGATATTACTGTTTGTGCATTTACAATATTCATTGATTTTTGCCATTGAAAAACATGTTTTTCATATACCAGAAATGTCTGAAGCTACTGACTGAATGAAAGGAGCTGGCATCTCACTCTATTTGAATCTTCTTTATCATGCTCGGATTAACAGGAAAAAGCTAAAAATTTCAGAATTGCACCGTGCAATGTGGAGATATTACTGTTTGTGCATTTACAATATTCATTGATTTTTGCTATTGAAAAACATGTTTTTCATATACCAGAAATGTTTGAAGCTACTGACTGAATGAAAGGAGCTGGCATCTCACTCTCTTTGAATCTTCTTTATCATGCTAGGATTAGCAGGAAAAAGCAAAAAATTTCAGAATTGCACCTTGCAATGTGGAGATATTACTGTTTGTGCATTTACAATATTCATTGATTTTTGCCATTGAAAAACATGTTTTTCATATACCAGAAATGTTTGAAGCTACTGACTGAATGAAAGGAGCTGGCATCTCACTCTCTTTGAATCTTCTTTATCATGCTAGGATTAGCAGGAAAAAGCAAAAAATTTCAGAATTGCACCTTGCAATGTGGAGATATTACTGTTTGTGCATTTACAATATTCATTGATTTTTGCCATTGAAAAACATGTTTTTCATATACAAGAAATGTTTGAAGCTACTGACTGAATGAAAGGAGCTGGCATCTCACTCTCTTTGAATCTTCTTTATCATGCTAGGATTAGCAGGAAAAAGCAAAAAATTTCAGAATTGCACCTTGCAATGTGGAGATATTACTGTTTGTGCATTTACAATATTCATTGATTTTTGCCATTGAAAAACATGTTTTTCATATACCAGAAATGTTTGAAGCTACTGACTGAATGAAAGGAGCTGGCATCTCACTCTCTTTGAATCTTCTTTATCATGCTAGGATTAACAGGAAAAAGCTAAAAATTTCAGAATTGCACCGTGCAATGTGGAGATATTACTGTTTGTGCATTTACAATATTCATTGATTTTTGCCATTGAAAAACATGTTTTTCATATACCAGAAATGTTTGAAGCTACTGACTGAATGAAAGGAGCTGGCATCTCACTCTCTTTGAATCTTCTTTATCATGCTAGGATTAGCAGGAAAAAGCAAAAAATTTCAGAATTGCACCTTGCAATGTGGAGATATTACTGTTTGTGCATTTACAATATTCATTGATTTTTGCCATTGAAAAACATGTTTTTCATATACCAGAAATGTTTGAAGCTACTGACTGAATGAAAGGAGCTGGCATCTCACTCTCTTTGAATCTTCTTTATCATGCTAGGATTAACAGGAAAAAGCAAAAAATTTCAGAATTGCACCTTGCAATGTGGAGATATTACTGTTTGTGCATTTACAATATTCATTGATTTTTGCCATTGAAAAACATGTTTTTCATATACCAGAAATGTTTGAAGCTACTGACTGAATGAAAGGAGCTGGCATCTCACTCTCTTTGAATCTTCTTTATCATGCTAGGATTAACAGGAAAAAGCTAAAAATTTCAGAATTGCACCGTGCAATGTGGAGATATTACTGTTTGTGCATTTACAATATTCATTGATTTTTGCCATTGAAAAACATGTTTTTCATATACCAGAAATGTTTGAAGCTACTGACTGAATGAAAGGAGCTGGCATCTCACTCTCTTTGAATCTTTATCATGCTAGGATTAGCAGGAAAAAGCAAAAAATTTCAGAATTGCACCTTGCAATGTGGAGATATTACTGTTTGTGCATTTACAATATTCATTGATTTTTGCCATTGAAAAACATGTTTTTCATATACCAGAAATGTTTGAAGCTACTGACTGAATGAAAGGAGCTGGCATCTCACTCTCTTTGAATCTTCTTTATCATGCTAGGATTAACAGGAAAAAGCAAAAAATTTCAGAATTGCACCTTGCAATGTGGAGATATTACTGTTTGTGCATTTACAATATTCATTGATTTTTGCCATTGAAAAACATGTTTTTCATATACCAGAAATGTTTGAAGCTACTGACTGAATGAAAGGAGCTGGCATCTCACTCTCTTTGAATCTTCTTTATCATGCTAGGATTAACAGGAAAAAGCAAAAAATTTCAGAATTGCACCTTGCAATGTGGAGATATTACTGTTTGTGCATTTACAATATTCATTGATTTTTGCCATTGAAAAACATGTTTTTCATATACCAGAAATGTTTGAAGCTACTGACTGAATGAAAGGAGCTGGCATCTCACTCTCTTTGAATCTTCTTTATCATGCTAGGATTAACAGGAAAAAGCAAAAAATTTCAGAATTGCACCTTGCAATGTGGAGATATTACTGTTTGTGCATTTACAATATTCATTGATTTTTGCCATTGAAAAACGTCCAGAAATGTTTGAAGCTACTGACTGAATGAAAGGAGCTGGCATCTCACTCTCTTTGAATCTTCTTTATCATGCTAGGATTAACAGGAAAAAGCTAAAAATTTCAGAATTGCACCGTGCAATGTGGAGATATTACTGTTTGTGCATTTACAATATTCATTGATTTTTGCCATTGAAAAACATGTTTTTCATATACCAGAAATGTTTGAAGCTACTGACTGAATGAAAGGAGCTGGCATCTCACTCTTTGAATCTTCTTTATCATGCTAGGATTAGCAGGAAAAAGCAAAAAATTTCAGAATTGCACCTTGCAATGTGGAGATATTACTGTTTGTGCATTTACAATATTCATTGATTTTTGCCATTGAAAAACATGTTTTTCATATACCAGAAATGTTTGAAGCTACTGACTGAATGAAAGGAGCTGGCATCTCACTCTCTTTGAATCTTCTTTATCATGCTAGGATTAACAGGAAAAAGCTAAAAATTTCAGAATTGCACCGTGCAATGTGGAGATATTACTGTTTGTGCATTTACAATATTCATTGATTTTTGCCATTGAAAAACATGTTTTTCATATACCAGAAATGTTTGAAGCTACTGACTGAATGAAAGGAGCTGGCATCTCACTCTCTTTGAATCTTCTTTATCATGCTAGGATTAGCAGGAAAAAGCAAGAAATTTCAGAATTGCACCTTGCAATGTGGAGATATTACTGTTTGTGCATTTACAATATTCATTGATTTTTGCCATTGAAAAACATGTTTTTCATATACCAGAAATGTTTGAAGCTACTGACTGAATGAAAGGAGCTGGCATCTCACTCTCTTTGAATCTTCTTTATCATGCTAGGATTAACAGGAAAAAGCAAAAAATTTCAGAATTGCACCTTGCAATGTGGAGATATTACTGTTTGTGCATTTACAATATTCATTGATTTTTGCCATTGAAAAACATGTTTTTCATATACCAGAAATGTTTGAAGCTACTGACTGAATGAAAGGAGCTGGCATCTCACTCTCTTTGAATCTTCTTTATCATGCTAGGATTAACAGGAAAAAGCTAAAAATTTCAGAATTGCACCGTGCAATGTGGAGATATTACTGTTTGTGCATTTACAATATTCATTGATTTTTGCCATTGAAAAACATGTTTTTCATATACCAGAAATGTTTGAAGCTACTGACTGAATGAAAGGAGCTGGCATCTCACTCTCTTTGAATCTTCTTTATCATGCTAGGATTAGCAGGAAAAAGCAAAAAATTTCAGAATTGCACCTTGCAATGTGGAGATATTACTGTTTGTGCATTTACAATATTCATTGATTTTTGCCATTGAAAAACATGTTTTTCATATACCAGAAATGTCTGAAGCTACTGACTGAATGAAAGGAGCTGGCATCTCACTCTCTTTGAATCTTCTTTATCATGCTCGGATTAACAGGAAAAAGCTAAAAATTTCAGAATTGCACCGTGCAATGTGGAGATATTACTGTTTGTGCATTTACAATATTCATTGATTTTTGCCATTGAAAAACATGTTTTTCATATACCAGAAATGTTTGAAGCTACTGACTGAATGAAAGGAGCTGGCATCTCACTCTCTTTGAATCTTCTTTATCATGCTAGGATTAGCAGGAAAAAGCAAAAAATTTCAGAATTGCACCTTGCAATGTGGAGATATTACTGTTTGTGCATTTACAATATTCATTGATTTTTGCCATTGAAAAACATGTTTTTCATATACCAGAAATGTTTGAAGCTACTGACTGAATGAAAGGAGCTGGCATCTCACTCTCTTTGAATCTTCTTTATCATGCTAGGATTAGCAGGAAAAAGCAAAAAATTTCAGAATTGCACCTTGCAATGTGGAGATATTACTGTTTGTGCATTTACAATATTCATTGATTTTTGCCATTGAAAAACATGTTTTTCATATACCAGAAATGTTTGAAGCTACTGACTGAATGAAAGGAGCTGGCATCTCACTCTCTTTGAATCTTCTTTATCATGCTAGGATTAACAGGAAAAAGCAAAAAATTTCAGAATTGCACCTTGCAATGTGGAGATATTACTGTTTGTGCATTTACAATATTCATTGATTTTTGCCATTGAAAAACATGTTTTTCATATACCAGAAATGTTTGAAGCTACTGACTGAATGAAAGGAGCTGGCATCTCACTCTCTTTGAATCTTCTTTATCATGCTAGGATTAGCAGTAAAAAGTAAAAAATTTCAGAATTGCACCTTGCAATGTGGAGATATTACTGTTTGTGCATTTACAATATTCATTGATTTTTGCCATTGAAAAACATGTTTTTCATATACCAGAAATGTTTGAAGCTACTGACTGAATGAAAGGAGCTGGCATCTCACTCTCTTTGAATCTTCTTTATCATGCTAGGATTAACAGGAAAAAGCAAAAAATTTCAGAATTGCACCTTGCAATGTGGAGATATTACTGTTTGTGCATTTACAATATTCATTGATTTTTGCCATTGAAAAACATGTTTTTCATATACCAGAAATGTTTGAAGCTACTGACTGAATGAAAGGAGCTGGCATCTCACTCTCTTTGAATCTTCTTTATCATGCTAGGATTAACAGGAAAAAGCTAAAAATTTCAGAATTGCACCTTGCAATGTGGAGATATTACTGTTTGTGCATTTACAATATGCATTGATTTTTGCCATTGAAAAACATGTTTTTCATATACCAGAAATGTTTGAAGCTACTGACTGAATGAAAGGAGCTGGCATCTCACTCTCTTTGAATCTTCTTTATCATGCTAGGATTAGCAGGAAAAAGCAAAAAATTTCAGAATTGCACCTTGCAATGTGGAGATATTACTGTTTGTGCATTTACAATATTCATTGATTTTTGCCATTGAAAAACATGTTTTTCATATACCAGAAATGTTTGAAGCTACTGACTGAATGAAAGGAGCTGGCATCTCACTCTCTTTGAATCTTCTTTATCATGCTAGGATTAACAGGAAAAAGCTAAAAATTTCAGAATTGCACCGTGCAATGTGGAGATATTACTGTTTGTGCATTTACAATATTCATTGATTTTTGCCATTGAAAAACATGTTTTTCATATACCAGAAATGTTTGAAGCTACTGACTGAATGAAAGGAGCTGGCATCTCACTCTCTTTGAATCTTCTTTATCATGCTAGGATTAGCAGGAAAAAGCAAAAAATTTCAGAATTGCACCTTGCAATATGGAGATATTACTGTTTGTGCATTTACAATATTCATTGATTTTTGCCATTGAAAAACATGTTTTTCATATACCAGAAATGTTTGAAGCTACTGACTGAATGAAAGGAGCTGGCATCTCACTCTCTTTGAATCTTCTTTATCATGCTAGGATTAACAGGAAAAAGCAAAAAATTTCAGAATTGCACCTTGCAATGTGGAGATATTACTGTTTGTGCATTTACAATATTCATTGATTTTTGCCATTGAAAAACATGTTTTTCATATACCAGAAATGTTTGAAGCTACTGACTGAATGAAAGGAGCTGGCATCTCACTCTCTTTGAATCTTCTTTATCATGCTAGGATTAACAGGAAAAAGCTAAAAATTTCAGAATTGCACCGTGCAATGTGGAGATATTACTGTTTGTGCATTTACAATATTCATTGATTTTTGCCATTGAAAAACATGTTTTTCATATACCAGAAATGTTTGAAGCTACTGACTGAATGAAAGGAGCTGGCATCTCACTCTCTTTGAATCTTCTTTATCATGCTAGGATTAGCAGGAAAAAGCAAAAAATTTCAGAATTGCACCTTGCAATGTGGAGATATTACTGTTTGTGCATTTACAATATTCATTGATTTTTGCCATTGAAAAACATGTTTTTCATATACCAGAAATGTTTGAAGCTACTGACTGAATGAAAGGAGCTGGCATCTCACTCTCTTTGAATCTTCTTTATCATGCTAGGATTAACAGGAAAAGGCAAAAAATTTCAGAATTGCACCTTGCAATGTGGAGATATTACTGTTTGTGCATTTACAATATTCATTGATTTTTGCCATTGAAAAACATGTTTTTCATATACCAGAAATGTTTGAAGCTACTGACTGAATGAAAGGAGCTGGCATCTCACTCTCTTTGAATCTTCTTTATCATGCTAGGATTAACAGGAAAAAGCTAAAAATTTCAGAATTGCACCGTGCAATGTGGAGATATTACTGTTTGTGCATTTACAATATTCATTGATTTTTGCCATTGAAAAACATGTTTTTCATATACAAGAAATGTTTGAAGCTACTGACTGAATGAAAGGAGCTGGCATCTCACTCTCTTTGAATCTTCTTTATCATGCTAGGATTAGCAGGAAAAAGCAAAAAATTTCAGAATTGCACCTTGCAAAGTGGAGATATTACTGTTTGTGCATTTACAATATTCATTGATTTTTGCCATTGAAAAACATGTTTTTCATATACCAGAAATGTTTGAAGCTACTGACTGAATGAAAGGAGCTGGCATCTCACTCTCTTTGAATCTTCTTTATCATGCTAGGATTAACAGGAAAAAGCAAAAAATTTCAGAATTGCACCTTGCAATGTGGAGATATTACTGTTTGTGCATTTACAATATTCATTGATTTTTGCCATTGAAAAACATGTTTTTCATATACAAGAAATGTTTGAAGCTACTGACTGAATGAAAGGAGCTGGCATCTCACTCTCTTTGAATCTTCTTTATCATGCTAGGATTAGCAGGAAAAAGCAAAAAATTTCAGAATTGCACCTTGCAATGTGGAGATATTACTGTTTGTGCATTTACAATATTCATTGATTTTTGCCATTGAAAAACATGTTTTTCATATACCAGAAATGTTTGAAGCTACTGACTGAATGAAAGGAGCTGGCATCTCACTCTCTTTGAATCTTCTTTATCATGCTAGGATTAACAGGAAAAAGCTAAAAATTTCAGAATTGCACCGTGCAATGTGGAGATATTACTGTTTGTGCATTTACAATATTCATTGATTTTTGCCATTGAAAAACATGTTTTTCATATACCAGAAATGTTTGAAGCTACTGACTGAATGAAAGGAGCTGGCATCTCACTCTCTTTGAATCTTCTTTATCATGCTAGGATTAGCAGGAAAAAGCAAAAAATTTCAGAATTGCACCTTGCAATGTGGAGATATTACTGTTTGTGCATTTACAATATTCATTGATTTTTGCCATTGAAAAACATGTTTTTCATATACCAGAAATGTTTGAAGCTACTGACTGAATGAAAGGAGCTGGCATCTCACTCTCTTTGAATCTTCTTTATCATGCTAGGATTAACAGGAAAAAGCAAAAAATTTCAGAATTGCACCTTGCAATGTGGAGATATTACTGTTTGTGCATTTACAATATTCATTGATTTTTGCCATTGAAAAACATGTTTTTCATATACCAGAAATGTTTGAAGCTACTGACTGAATGAAAGGAGCTGGCATCTCACTCTCTTTGAATCTTCTTTATCATGCTAGGATTAACAGGAAAAAGCTAAAAATTTCAGAATTGCACCGTGCAATGTGGAGATATTACTGTTTGTGCATTTACAATATTCATTGATTTTTGCCATTGAAAAACATGTTTTTCATATACCAGAAATGTTTGAAGCTACTGACTGAATGAAAGGAGCTGGCATCTCACTCTCTTTGAATCTTTATCATGCTAGGATTAGCAGGAAAAAGCAAAAAATTTCAGAATTGCACCTTGCAATGTGGAGATATTACTGTTTGTGCATTTACAATATTCATTGATTTTTGCCATTGAAAAACATGTTTTTCATATACCAGAAATGTTTGAAGCTACTGACTGAATGAAAGGAGCTGGCATCTCACTCTCTTTGAATCTTCTTTATCATGCTAGGATTAACAGGAAAAAGCAAAAAATTTCAGAATTGCACCTTGCAATGTGGAGATATTACTGTTTGTGCATTTACAATATTCATTGATTTTTGCCATTGAAAAACATGTTTTTCATATACCAGAAATGTTTGAAGCTACTGACTGAATGAAAGGAGCTGGCATCTCACTCTCTTTGAATCTTCTTTATCATGCTAGGATTAACAGGAAAAAGCAAAAAATTTCAGAATTGCACCTTGCAATGTGGAGATATTACTGTTTGTGCATTTACAATATTCATTGATTTTTGCCATTGAAAAACGTCCAGAAATGTTTGAAGCTACTGACTGAATGAAAGGAGCTGGCATCTCACTCTCTTTGAATCTTCTTTATCATGCTAGGATTAACAGGAAAAAGCTAAAAATTTCAGAATTGCACCGTGCAATGTGGAGATATTACTGTTTGTGCATTTACAATATTCATTGATTTTTGCCATTGAAAAACATGTTTTTCATATACCAGAAATGTTTGAAGCTACTGACTGAATGAAAGGAGCTGGCATCTCACTCTCTTTGAATCTTCTTTATCATGCTAGGATTAGCAGGAAAAAGCAAAAAATTTCAGAATTGCACCTTGCAATGTGGAGATATTACTGTTTGTGCATTTACAATATTCATTGATTTTTGCCATTGAAAAACATGTTTTTCATATACCAGAAATGTCTGAAGCTACTGACTGAATGAAAGGAGCTGGCATCTCACTCTCTTTGAATCTTCTTTATCATGCTCGGATTAACAGGAAAAAGCTAAAAATTTCAGAATTGCACCGTGCAATGTGGAGATATTACTGTTTGTGCATTTACAATATTCATTGATTTTTGCTATTGAAAAACATGTTTTTCATATACCAGAAATGTTTGAAGCTACTGACTGAATGAAAGGAGCTGGCATCTCACTCTCTTTGAATCTTCTTTATCATGCTAGGATTAGCAGGAAAAAGCAAAAAATTTCAGAATTGCACCTTGCAATGTGGAGATATTACTGTTTGTGCATTTACAATATTCATTGATTTTTGCCATTGAAAAACATGTTTTTCATATACCAGAAATGTTTGAAGCTACTGACTGAATGAAAGGAGCTGGCATCTCACTCTCTTTGAATCTTCTTTATCATGCTAGGATTAGCAGGAAAAAGCAAAAAATTTCAGAATTGCACCTTGCAATGTGGAGATATTACTGTTTGTGCATTTACAATATTCATTGATTTTTGCCATTGAAAAACATGTTTTTCATATACCAGAAATGTTTGAAGCTACTGACTGAATGAAAGGAGCTGGCATCTCACTCTCTTTGAATCTTCTTTATCATGCTAGGATTAACAGGAAAAAGCAAAAAATTTCAGAATTGCACCTTGCAATGTGGAGATATTACTGTTTGTGCATTTACAATATTCATTGATTTTTGCCATTGAAAAACATGTTTTTCATATACCAGAAATGTTTGAAGCTACTGACTGAATGAAAGGAGCTGGCATCTCACTCTCTTTGAATCTTCTTTATCATGCTAGGATTAGCAGGAAAAAGCAAAAAATTTCAGAATTGCACCTTGCAATGTGGAGATATTACTGTTTGTGCATTTACAATATTCATTGATTTTTGCCATTGAAAAACGTTTTTCATATACCAGAAATGTTTGAAGCTACTGACTGAATGAAAGGAGCTGGCATCTCACTCTCTTTGAATCTTCTTTATCATGCTAGGATTAACAGGAAATAGCAAAAAATTTCAGAATTGCACCTTGCAATGTGGAGATATTACTGTTTGTGCATTTACAATATTCATTGATTTTTGCCATTGAAAAACATGTTTTTCATATACCAGAAATGTTTGAAGCTACTGACTGAATGAAAGGAGCTGGCATCTCACTCTCTTTGAATCTTCTTTATCATGCTAGGATTAACAGGAAAAAGCTAAAAATTTCAGAATTGCACCTTGCAATGTGGAGATATTACTGTTTGTGCATTTACAATATGCATTGATTTTTGCCATTGAAAAACATGTTTTTCATATACCAGAAATGTTTGAAGCTACTGACTGAATGAAAGGAGCTGGCATCTCACTCTCTTTGAATCTTCTTTATCATGCTAGGATTAGCAGGAAAAAGCAAAAAATTTCAGAATTGCACCTTGCAATGTGGAGATATTACTGTTTGTGCATTTACAATATTCATTGATTTTTGCCATTGAAAAACATGTTTTTCATATACCAGAAATGTTTGAAGCTACTGACTGAATGAAAGGAGCTGGCATCTCACTCTCTTTGAATCTTTATCATGCTAGGATTAGCAGGAAAAAGCAAAAAATTTCAGAATTGCACCTTGCAATGTGGAGATATTACTGTTTGTGCATTTACAATATTCATTGATTTTTGCCATTGAAAAACATGTTTTTCATATACCAGAAATGTTTGAAGCTACTGACTGAATGAAAGGAGCTGGCATCTCACTCTCTTTGAATCTTCTTTATCATGCTAGGATTAACAGGAAAAAGCAAAAAATTTCAGAATTGCACCTTGCAATGTGGAGATATTACTGTTTGTGCATTTACAATATTCATTGATTTTTGCCATTGAAAAACATGTTTTTCATATACCAGAAATGTTTGAAGCTACTGACTGAATGAAAGGAGCTGGCATCTCACTCTCTTTGAATCTTCTTTATCATGCTAGGATTAACAGGAAAAAGCAAAAAATTTCAGAATTGCACCTTGCAATGTGGAGATATTACTGTTTGTGCATTTACAATATTCATTGATTTTTGCCATTGAAAAACATGTTTTTCATATACCAGAAATGTTTGAAGCTACTGACTGAATGAAAGGAGCTGGCATCTCACTCTCTTTGAATCTTCTTTATCATGCTAGGATTAACAGGAAAAAGCAAAAAATTTCAGAATTGCACCTTGCAATGTGGAGATATTACTGTTTGTGCATTTACAATATTCATTGATTTTTGCCATTGAAAAACGTCCAGAAATGTTTGAAGCTACTGACTGAATGAAAGGAGCTGGCATCTCACTCTCTTTGAATCTTCTTTATCATGCTAGGATTAACAGGAAAAAGCTAAAAATTTCAGAATTGCACCGTGCAATGTGGAGATATTACTGTTTGTGCATTTACAATATTCATTGATTTTTGCCATTGAAAAACATGTTTTTCATATACCAGAAATGTTTGAAGCTACTGACTGAATGAAAGGAGCTGGCATCTCACTCTCTTTGAATCTTCTTTATCATGCTAGGATTAGCAGGAAAAAGCAAAAAATTTCAGAATTGCACCTTGCAATGTGGAGATATTACTGTTTGTGCATTTACAATATTCATTGATTTTTGCCATTGAAAAACATGTTTTTCATATACCAGAAATGTCTGAAGCTACTGACTGAATGAAAGGAGCTGGCATCTCACTCTATTTGAATCTTCTTTATCATGCTCGGATTAACAGGAAAAAGCTAAAAATTTCAGAATTGCACCGTGCAATGTGGAGATATTACTGTTTGTGCATTTACAATATTCATTGATTTTTGCTATTGAAAAACATGTTTTTCATATACCAGAAATGTTTGAAGCTACTGACTGAATGAAAGGAGCTGGCATCTCACTCTCTTTGAATCTTCTTTATCATGCTAGGATTAGCAGGAAAAAGCAAAAAATTTCAGAATTGCACCTTGCAATGTGGAGATATTACTGTTTGTGCATTTACAATATTCATTGATTTTTGCCATTGAAAAACATGTTTTTCATATACCAGAAATGTTTGAAGCTACTGACTGAATGAAAGGAGCTGGCATCTCACTCTCTTTGAATCTTCTTTATCATGCTAGGATTAGCAGGAAAAAGCAAAAAATTTCAGAATTGCACCTTGCAATGTGGAGATATTACTGTTTGTGCATTTACAATATTCATTGATTTTTGCCATTGAAAAACATGTTTTTCATATACCAGAAATGTTTGAAGCTACTGACTGAATGAAAGGAGCTGGCATCTCACTCTCTTTGAATCTTCTTTATCATGCTAGGATTAACAGGAAAAAGCAAAAAATTTCAGAATTGCACCTTGCAATGTGGAGATATTACTGTTTGTGCATTTACAATATTCATTGATTTTTGCCATTGAAAAACATGTTTTTCATATACCAGAAATGTTTGAAGCTACTGACTGAATGAAAGGAGCTGGCATCTCACTCTCTTTGAATCTTCTTTATCATGCTAGGATTAGCAGGAAAAAGCAAAAAATTTCAGAATTGCACCTTGCAATGTGGAGATATTACTGTTTGTGCATTTACAATATTCATTGATTTTTGCCATTGAAAAACATGTTTTTCATATACCAGAAATGTTTGAAGCTACTGACTGAATGAAAGGAGCTGGCATCTCACTCTCTTTGAATCTTCTTTATCATGCTAGGATTAACAGGAAATAGCAAAAAATTTCAGAATTGCACCTTGCAATGTGGAGATATTACTGTTTGTGCATTTACAATATTCATTGATTTTTGCCATTGAAAAACATGTTTTTCATATACCAGAAATGTTTGAAGCTACTGACTGAATGAAAGGAGCTGGCATCTCACTCTCTTTGAATCTTCTTTATCATGCTAGGATTAACAGGAAAAAGCTAAAAATTTCAGAATTGCACCTTGCAATGTGGAGATATTACTGTTTGTGCATTTACAATATTCATTGATTTTTGCCATTGAAAAACATGTTTTTCATATACCAGAAATGTTTGAAGCTACTGACTGAATGAAAGGAGCTGGCATCTCACTCTCTTTGAATCTTCTTTATCATGCTAGGATTAGCAGGAAAAAGCAAAAAATTTCAGAATTGCACCTTGCAATGTGGAGATATTACTGTTTGTGCATTTACAATATTCATTGATTTTTGCCATTGAAAAACATGTTTTTCATATACCAGAAATGTTTGAAGCTACTGACTGAATGAAAGGAGCTGGCATCTCACTCTCTTTGAATCTTCTTTATCATGCTAGGATTAACAGGAAAAAGCTAAAAATTTCAGAATTGCACCGTGCAATGTGGAGATATTACTGTTTGTGCATTTACAATATTCATTGATTTTTGCCATTGAAAAACATGTTTTTCATATACCAGAAATGTTTGAAGCTACTGACTGAATGAAAGGAGCTGGCATCTCACTCTCTTTGAATCTTCTTTATCATGCTAGGATTAGCAGGAAAAAGCAAAAAATTTCAGAATTGCACCTTGCAATATGGAGATATTACTGTTTGTGCATTTACAATATTCATTGATTTTTGCCATTGAAAAAATGTTTTTCATATACCAGAAATGTTTGAAGCTACTGACTGAATGAAAGGAGCTGGCATCTCACTCTCTTTGAATCTTCTTTATCATGCTAGGATTAACAGGAAAAAGCAAAAAATTTCAGAATTGCACCTTGCAATGTGGAGATATTACTGTTTGTGCATTTACAATATTCATTGATTTTTGCCATTGAAAAACATGTTTTTCATATACCAGAAATGTTTGAAGCTACTGACTGAATGAAAGGAGCTGGCATCTCACTCTCTTTGAATCTTCTTTATCATGCTAGGATTAACAGGAAAAAGCTAAAAATTTCAGAATTGCACCGTGCAATGTGGAGATATTACTGTTTGTGCATTTACAATATTCATTGATTTTTGCCATTGAAAAACATGTTTTTCATATACCAGAAATGTTTGAAGCTACTGACTGAATGAAAGGAGCTGGCATCTCACTCTCTTTGAATCTTCTTTATCATGCTAGGATTAACAGGAAAAAGCAAAAAATTTCAGAATTGCACCTTGCAATGTGGAGATATTACTGTTTGTGCATTTACAATATTCATTGATTTTTGCCATTGAAAAACGTCCAGAAATGTTTGAAGCTACTGACTGAATGAAAGGAGCTGGCATCTCACTCTCTTTGAATCTTCTTTATCATGCTAGGATTAGCAGGAAAAAGCAAAAAATTTCAGAATTGCACCTTGCAATGTGGAGATATTACTGTTTGTGCATTTACAATATTCATTGATTTTTGCCATTGAAAAACATGTTTTTCATATACCAGAAATGTTTGAAGCTACTGACTGAATGAAAGGAGCTGGCATCTCACTCTCTTTGAATCTTCTTTATCATGCTAGGATTAACAGGAAATAGCAAAAAATTTCAGAATTGCACCTTGCAATGTGGAGATATTACTGTTTGTGCATTTACAATATTCATTGATTTTTGCCATTGAAAAACATGTTTTTCATATACCAGAAATGTTTGAAGCTACTGACTGAATGAAAGGAGCTGGCATCTCACTCTCTTTGAATCTTCTTTATCATGCTAGGATTAACAGGAAAAAGCTAAAAATTTCAGAATTGCACCTTGCAATGTGGAGATATTACTGTTTGTGCATTTACAATATGCATTGATTTTTGCCATTGAAAAACATGTTTTTCATATACCAGAAATGTTTGAAGCTACTGACTGAATGAAAGGAGCTGGCATCTCACTCTCTTTGAATCTTCTTTATCATGCTAGGATTAGCAGGAAAAAGCAAAAAATTTCAGAATTGCACCTTGCAATGTGGAGATATTACTGTTTGTGCATTTACAATATTCATTGATTTTTGCCATTGAAAAACATGTTTTTCATATACCAGAAATGTTTGAAGCTACTGACTGAATGAAAGGAGCTGGCATCTCACTCTCTTTGAATCTTCTTTATCATGCTAGGATTAACAGGAAAAAGCTAAAAATTTCAGAATTGCACCGTGCAATGTGGAGATATTACTGTTTGTGCATTTACAATATTCATTGATTTTTGCCATTGAAAAACATGTTTTTCATATACCAGAAATGTTTGAAGCTACTGACTGAATGAAAGGAGCTGGCATCTCACTCTCTTTGAATCTTCTTTATCATGCTAGGATTAGCAGGAAAAAGCAAAAAATTTCAGAATTGCACCTTGCAATATGGAGATATTACTGTTTGTGCATTTACAATATTCATTGATTTTTGCCATTGAAAAAATGTTTTTCATATACCAGAAATGTTTGAAGCTACTGACTGAATGAAAGGAGCTGGCATCTCACTCTCTTTGAATCTTCTTTATCATGCTAGGATTAACAGGAAAAAGCAAAAAATTTCAGAATTGCACCTTGCAATGTGGAGATATTACTGTTTGTGCATTTACAATATTCATTGATTTTTGCCATTGAAAAACATGTTTTTCATATACCAGAAATGTTTGAAGCTACTGACTGAATGAAAGGAGCTGGCATCTCACTCTCTTTGAATCTTCTTTATCATGCTAGGATTAGCAGGAAAAAGCAAAAAATTTCAGAATTGCACCTTGCAATGTGGAGATATTACTGTTTGTGCATTTACAATATTCATTGATTTTTGCCATTGAAAAACATGTTTTTCATATACCAGAAATGTTTGAAGCTACTGACTGAATGAAAGGAGCTGGCATCTCACTCTCTTTGAATCTTCTTTATCATGCTAGGATTAACAGGAAAAAGCAAAAAATTTCAGAATTGCACCTTGCAATGTGGAGATATTACTGTTTGTGCATTTACAATATTCATTGATTTTTGCCATTGAAAAACATGTTTTTCATATACCAGAAATGTTTGAAGCTACTGACTGAATGAAAGGAGCTGGCATCTCACTCTCTTTGAATCTTCTTTATCATGCTAGGATTAACAGGAAAAAGCTAAAAATTTCAGAATTGCACCGTGCAATGTGGAGATATTACTGTTTGTGCATTTACAATATTCATTGATTTTTGCCATTGAAAAACATGTTTTTCATATACCAGAAATGTTTGAAGCTACTGACTGAATGAAAGGAGCTGGCATCTCACTCTCTTTGAATCTTTATCATGCTAGGATTAGCAGGAAAAAGCAAAAAATTTCAGAATTGCACCTTGCAATGTGGAGATATTACTGTTTGTGCATTTACAATATTCATTGATTTTTGCCATTGAAAAACATGTTTTTCATATACCAGAAATGTTTGAAGCTACTGACTGAATGAAAGGAGCTGGCATCTCACTCTCTTTGAATCTTCTTTATCATGCTAGGATTAACAGGAAAAAGCAAAAAATTTCAGAATTGCACCTTGCAATGTGGAGATATTACTGTTTGTGCATTTACAATATTCATTGATTTTTGCCATTGAAAAACATGTTTTTCATATACCAGAAATGTTTGAAGCTACTGACTGAATGAAAGGAGCTGGCATCTCACTCTCTTTGAATCTTCTTTATCATGCTAGGATTAACAGGAAAAAGCAAAAAATTTCAGAATTGCACCTTGCAATGTGGAGATATTACTGTTTGTGCATTTACAATATTCATTGATTTTTGCCATTGAAAAACGTCCAGAAATGTTTGAAGCTACTGACTGAATGAAAGGAGCTGGCATCTCACTCTCTTTGAATCTTCTTTATCATGCTAGGATTAACAGGAAAAAGCTAAAAATTTCAGAATTGCACCGTGCAATGTGGAGATATTACTGTTTGTGCATTTACAATATTCATTGATTTTTGCCATTGAAAAACATGTTTTTCATATACCAGAAATGTTTGAAGCTACTGACTGAATGAAAGGAGCTGGCATCTCACTCTCTTTGAATCTTCTTTATCATGCTAGGATTAGCAGGAAAAAGCAAAAAATTTCAGAATTGCACCTTGCAATGTGGAGATATTACTGTTTGTGCATTTACAATATTCATTGATTTTTGCCATTGAAAAACATGTTTTTCATATACCAGAAATGTCTGAAGCTACTGACTGAATGAAAGGAGCTGGCATCTCACTCTCTTTGAATCTTCTTTATCATGCTCGGATTAACAGGAAAAAGCTAAAAATTTCAGAATTGCACCGTGCAATGTGGAGATATTACTGTTTGTGCATTTACAATATTCATTGATTTTTGCTATTGAAAAACATGTTTTTCATATACCAGAAATGTTTGAAGCTACTGACTGAATGAAAGGAGCTGGCATCTCACTCTCTTTGAATCTTCTTTATCATGCTAGGATTAGCAGGAAAAAGCAAAAAATTTCAGAATTGCACCTTGCAATGTGGAGATATTACTGTTTGTGCATTTACAATATTCATTGATTTTTGCCATTGAAAAACATGTTTTTCATATACCAGAAATGTTTGAAGCTACTGACTGAATGAAAGGAGCTGGCATCTCACTCTCTTTGAATCTTTATCATGCTAGGATTAGCAGGAAAAAGCAAAAAATTTCAGAATTGCACCTTGCAATGTGGAGATATTACTGTTTGTGCATTTACAATATTCATTGATTTTTGCCATTGAAAAACATGTTTTTCATATACCAGAAATGTTTGAAGCTACTGACTGAATGAAAGGAGCTGGCATCTCACTCTCTTTGAATCTTCTTTATCATGCTAGGATTAACAGGAAAAAGCAAAAAATTTCAGAATTGCACCTTGCAATGTGGAGATATTACTGTTTGTGCATTTACAATATTCATTGATTTTTGCCATTGAAAAACATGTTTTTCATATACCAGAAATGTTTGAAGCTACTGACTGAATGAAAGGAGCTGGCATCTCACTCTCTTTGAATCTTCTTTATCATGCTAGGATTAACAGGAAAAAGCAAAAAATTTCAGAATTGCACCTTGCAATGTGGAGATATTACTGTTTGTGCATTTACAATATTCATTGATTTTTGCCATTGAAAAACGTCCAGAAATGTTTGAAGCTACTGACTGAATGAAAGGAGCTGGCATCTCACTCTCTTTGAATCTTCTTTATCATGCTAGGATTAACAGGAAAAAGCTAAAAATTTCAGAATTGCACCGTGCAATGTGGAGATATTACTGTTTGTGCATTTACAATATTCATTGATTTTTGCCATTGAAAAACATGTTTTTCATATACCAGAAATGTTTGAAGCTACTGACTGAATGAAAGGAGCTGGCATCTCACTCTCTTTGAATCTTCTTTATCATGCTAGGATTAGCAGGAAAAAGCAAAAAATTTCAGAATTGCACCTTGCAATGTGGAGATATTACTGTTTGTGCATTTACAATATTCATTGATTTTTGCCATTGAAAAACATGTTTTTCATATACCAGAAATGTCTGAAGCTACTGACTGAATGAAAGGAGCTGGCATCTCACTCTCTTTGAATCTTCTTTATCATGCTCGGATTAACAGGAAAAAGCTAAAAATTTCAGAATTGCACCGTGCAATGTGGAGATATTACTGTTTGTGCATTTACAATATTCATTGATTTTTGCTATTGAAAAACATGTTTTTCATATACCAGAAATGTTTGAAGCTACTGACTGAATGAAAGGAGCTGGCATCTCACTCTCTTTGAATCTTCTTTATCATGCTAGGATTAGCAGGAAAAAGCAAAAAATTTCAGAATTGCACCTTGCAATGTGGAGATATTACTGTTTGTGCATTTACAATATTCATTGATTTTTGCCATTGAAAAACATGTTTTTCATATACCAGAAATGTTTGAAGCTACTGACTGAATGAAAGGAGCTGGCATCTCACTCTCTTTGAATCTTCTTTATCATGCTAGGATTAGCAGGAAAAAGCAAAAAATTTCAGAATTGCACCTTGCAATGTGGAGATATTACTGTTTGTGCATTTACAATATTCATTGATTTTTGCCATTGAAAAACATGTTTTTCATATACCAGAAATGTTTGAAGCTACTGACTGAATGAAAGGAGCTGGCATCTCACTCTCTTTGAATCTTCTTTATCATGCTAGGATTAACAGGAAAAAGCAAAAAATTTCAGAATTGCACCTTGCAATGTGGAGATATTACTGTTTGTGCATTTACAATATTCATTGATTTTTGCCATTGAAAAACATGTTTTTCATATACCAGAAATGTTTGAAGCTACTGACTGAATGAAAGGAGCTGGCATCTCACTCTCTTTGAATCTTCTTTATCATGCTAGGATTAGCAGGAAAAAGCAAAAAATTTCAGAATTGCACCTTGCAATGTGGAGATATTACTGTTTGTGCATTTACAATATTCATTGATTTTTGCCATTGAAAAACATGTTTTTCATATACCAGAAATGTTTGAAGCTACTGACTGAATGAAAGGAGCTGGCATCTCACTCTCTTTGAATCTTCTTTATCATGCTAGGATTAACAGGAAATAGCAAAAAATTTCAGAATTGCACCTTGCAATGTGGAGATATTACTGTTTGTGCATTTACAATATTCATTGATTTTTGCCATTGAAAAACATGTTTTTCATATACCAGAAATGTTTGAAGCTACTGACTGAATGAAAGGAGCTGGCATCTCACTCTCTTTGAATCTTCTTTATCATGCTAGGATTAACAGGAAAAAGCAAAAAATTTCAGAATTGCACCTTGCAATGTGGAGATATTACTGTTTGTGCATTTACAATATTCATTGATTTTTGCCATTGAAAAACATGTTTTTCATATACCAGAAATGTTTGAAGCTACTGACTGAATGAAAGGAGCTGGCATCTCACTCTCTTTGAATCTTCTTTATCATGCTAGGATTAACAGGAAAAAGCAAAAAATTTCAGAATTGCACCTTGCAATGTGGAGATATTACTGTTTGTGCATTTACAATATTCATTGATTTTTGCCATTGAAAAACATGTTTTTCATATACCAGAAATGTTTGAAGCTACTGACTGAATGAAAGGAGCTGGCATCTCACTCTCTTTGAATCTTCTTTATCATGCTAGGATTAACAGGAAAAAGCAAAAAATTTCAGAATTGCACCTTGCAATGTGGAGATATTACTGTTTGTGCATTTACAATATTCATTGATTTTTGCCATTGAAAAACGTCCAGAAATGTTTGAAGCTACTGACTGAATGAAAGGAGCTGGCATCTCACTCTCTTTGAATCTTCTTTATCATGCTAGGATTAACAGGAAAAAGCTAAAAATTTCAGAATTGCACCGTGCAATGTGGAGATATTACTGTTTGTGCATTTACAATATTCATTGATTTTTGCCATTGAAAAACATGTTTTTCATATACCAGAAATGTTTGAAGCTACTGACTGAATGAAAGGAGCTGGCATCTCACTCTCTTTGAATCTTCTTTATCATGCTAGGATTAGCAGGAAAAAGCAAAAAATTTCAGAATTGCACCTTGCAATGTGGAGATATTACTGTTTGTGCATTTACAATATTCATTGATTTTTGCCATTGAAAAACATGTTTTTCATATACCAGAAATGTCTGAAGCTACTGACTGAATGAAAGGAGCTGGCATCTCACTCTATTTGAATCTTCTTTATCATGCTCGGATTAACAGGAAAAAGCTAAAAATTTCAGAATTGCACCGTGCAATGTGGAGATATTACTGTTTGTGCATTTACAATATTCATTGATTTTTGCTATTGAAAAACATGTTTTTCATATACCAGAAATGTTTGAAGCTACTGACTGAATGAAAGGAGCTGGCATCTCACTCTCTTTGAATCTTCTTTATCATGCTAGGATTAGCAGGAAAAAGCAAAAAATTTCAGAATTGCACCTTGCAATGTGGAGATATTACTGTTTGTGCATTTACAATATTCATTGATTTTTGCCATTGAAAAACATGTTTTTCATATACCAGAAATGTTTGAAGCTACTGACTGAATGAAAGGAGCTGGCATCTCACTCTCTTTGAATCTTCTTTATCATGCTAGGATTAGCAGGAAAAAGCAAAAAATTTCAGAATTGCACCTTGCAATGTGGAGATATTACTGTTTGTGCATTTACAATATTCATTGATTTTTGCCATTGAAAAACATGTTTTTCATATACCAGAAATGTTTGAAGCTACTGACTGAATGAAAGGAGCTGGCATCTCACTCTCTTTGAATCTTCTTTATCATGCTAGGATTAACAGGAAAAAGCAAAAAATTTCAGAATTGCACCTTGCAATGTGGAGATATTACTGTTTGTGCATTTACAATATTCATTGATTTTTGCCATTGAAAAACATGTTTTTCATATACCAGAAATGTTTGAAGCTACTGACTGAATGAAAGGAGCTGGCATCTCACTCTCTTTGAATCTTCTTTATCATGCTAGGATTAGCAGGAAAAAGCAAAAAATTTCAGAATTGCACCTTGCAATGTGGAGATATTACTGTTTGTGCATTTACAATATTCATTGATTTTTGCCATTGAAAAACATGTTTTTCATATACCAGAAATGTTTGAAGCTACTGACTGAATGAAAGGAGCTGGCATCTCACTCTCTTTGAATCTTCTTTATCATGCTAGGATTAACAGGAAATAGCAAAAAATTTCAGAATTGCACCTTGCAATGTGGAGATATTACTGTTTGTGCATTTACAATATGCATTGATTTTTGCCATTGAAAAACATGTTTTTCATATACCAGAAATGTTTGAAGCTACTGACTGAATGAAAGGAGCTGGCATCTCACTCTCTTTGAATCTTCTTTATCATGCTAGGATTAGCAGGAAAAAGCAAAAAATTTCAGAATTGCACCTTGCAATGTGGAGATATTACTGTTTGTGCATTTACAATATTCATTGATTTTTGCCATTGAAAAACATGTTTTTCATATACCAGAAATGTTTGAAGCTACTGACTGAATGAAAGGAGCTGGCATCTCACTCTCTTTGAATCTTCTTTATCATGCTAGGATTAACAGGAAAAAGCTAAAAATTTCAGAATTGCACCGTGCAATGTGGAGATATTACTGTTTGTGCATTTACAATATTCATTGATTTTTGCCATTGAAAAACATGTTTTTCATATACCAGAAATGTTTGAAGCTACTGACTGAATGAAAGGAGCTGGCATCTCACTCTCTTTGAATCTTCTTTATCATGCTAGGATTAGCAGGAAAAAGCAAAAAATTTCAGAATTGCACCTTGCAATATGGAGATATTACTGTTTGTGCATTTACAATATTCATTGATTTTTGCCATTGAAAAAATGTTTTTCATATACCAGAAATGTTTGAAGCTACTGACTGAATGAAAGGAGCTGGCATCTCACTCTCTTTGAATCTTCTTTATCATGCTAGGATTAACAGGAAAAAGCAAAAAATTTCAGAATTGCACCTTGCAATGTGGAGATATTACTGTTTGTGCATTTACAATATTCATTGATTTTTGCCATTGAAAAACATGTTTTTCATATACCAGAAATGTTTGAAGCTACTGACTGAATGAAAGGAGCTGGCATCTCACTCTCTTTGAATCTTCTTTATCATGCTAGGATTAACAGGAAAAAGCTAAAAATTTCAGAATTGCACCGTGCAATGTGGAGATATTACTGTTTGTGCATTTACAATATTCATTGATTTTTGCCATTGAAAAACATGTTTTTCATATACCAGAAATGTTTGAAGCTACTGACTGAATGAAAGGAGCTGGCATCTCACTCTCTTTGAATCTTCTTTATCATGCTAGGATTAACAGGAAAAAGCAAAAAATTTCAGAATTGCACCTTGCAATGTGGAGATATTACTGTTTGTGCATTTACAATATTCATTGATTTTTGCCATTGAAAAACGTCCAGAAATGTTTGAAGCTACTGACTGAATGAAAGGAGCTGGCATCTCACTCTCTTTGAATCTTCTTTATCATGCTAGGATTAGCAGGAAAAAGCAAAAAATTTCAGAATTGCACCTTGCAATGTGGAGATATTACTGTTTGTGCATTTACAATATTCATTGATTTTTGCCATTGAAAAACATGTTTTTCATATACCAGAAATGTTTGAAGCTACTGACTGAATGAAAGGAGCTGGCATCTCACTCTCTTTGAATCTTCTTTATCATGCTAGGATTAACAGGAAATAGCAAAAAATTTCAGAATTGCACCTTGCAATGTGGAGATATTACTGTTTGTGCATTTACAATATTCATTGATTTTTGCCATTGAAAAACATGTTTTTCATATACCAGAAATGTTTGAAGCTACTGACTGAATGAAAGGAGCTGGCATCTCACTCTCTTTGAATCTTCTTTATCATGCTAGGATTAACAGGAAAAAGCTAAAAATTTCAGAATTGCACCTTGCAATGTGGAGATATTACTGTTTGTGCATTTACAATATGCATTGATTTTTGCCATTGAAAAACATGTTTTTCATATACCAGAAATGTTTGAAGCTACTGACTGAATGAAAGGAGCTGGCATCTCACTCTCTTTGAATCTTCTTTATCATGCTAGGATTAGCAGGAAAAAGCAAAAAATTTCAGAATTGCACCTTGCAATGTGGAGATATTACTGTTTGTGCATTTACAATATTCATTGATTTTTGCCATTGAAAAACATGTTTTTCATATACCAGAAATGTTTGAAGCTACTGACTGAATGAAAGGAGCTGGCATCTCACTCTCTTTGAATCTTCTTTATCATGCTAGGATTAACAGGAAAAAGCTAAAAATTTCAGAATTGCACCGTGCAATGTGGAGATATTACTGTTTGTGCATTTACAATATTCATTGATTTTTGCCATTGAAAAACATGTTTTTCATATACCAGAAATGTTTGAAGCTACTGACTGAATGAAAGGAGCTGGCATCTCACTCTCTTTGAATCTTCTTTATCATGCTAGGATTAGCAGGAAAAAGCAAAAAATTTCAGAATTGCACCTTGCAATATGGAGATATTACTGTTTGTGCATTTACAATATTCATTGATTTTTGCCATTGAAAAAATGTTTTTCATATACCAGAAATGTTTGAAGCTACTGACTGAATGAAAGGAGCTGGCATCTCACTCTCTTTGAATCTTCTTTATCATGCTAGGATTAACAGGAAAAAGCAAAAAATTTCAGAATTGCACCTTGCAATGTGGAGATATTACTGTTTGTGCATTTACAATATTCATTGATTTTTGCCATTGAAAAACATGTTTTTCATATACCAGAAATGTTTGAAGCTACTGACTGAATGAAAGGAGCTGGCATCTCACTCTCTTTGAATCTTCTTTATCATGCTAGGATTAACAGGAAAAAGCTAAAAATTTCAGAATTGCACCGTGCAATGTGGAGATATTACTGTTTGTGCATTTACAATATTCATTGATTTTTGCCATTGAAAAACATGTTTTTCATATACCAGAAATGTTTGAAGCTACTGACTGAATGAAAGGAGCTGGCATCTCACTCTCTTTGAATCTTCTTTATCATGCTAGGATTAACAGGAAAAAGCAAAAAATTTCAGAATTGCACCTTGCAATGTGGAGATATTACTGTTTGTGCATTTACAATATTCATTGATTTTTGCCATTGAAAAACGTCCAGAAATGTTTGAAGCTACTGACTGAATGAAAGGAGCTGGCATCTCACTCTCTTTGAATCTTTTTTATCATGCTAGGATTAACAGGAAAAAGCTAAAAATTTCAGAATTGCACCGTGCAATGTGGAGATATTACTGTTTGTGCATTTACAATATTCATTGATTTTTGCCATTGAAAAACATGTTTTTCATATACCAGAAATGTTTGAAGCTACTGACTGAATGAAAGGAGCTGGCATCTCACTCTCTTTGAATCTTCTTTATCATGCTAGGATTAGCAGGAAAAAGCTAAAAATTTCAGAATTGCACAATGCAATGTGGAGATATTACTGTTTGTGCATTTACAATATTCATTGATTTTTGCCATTGAAAAACATGTTTTTCATATACCAGAAATGTTTGAAGCTACTGACTGAATGAAAGGAGCTGGCATCTCACTCTCTTTGAATCTTCTTTATCATGCTAGGATTAACAGGAAAAAGCAAAAAATTTCAGAATTGCACCTTGCAATGTGGAGATATTACTGTTTGTGCATTTACAATATTCATTGATTTTTGCCATTGAAAAACATGTTTTTCATATACCAGAAATGTTTGAAGCTACTGACTGAATGAAAGGAGCTGGCATCTCACTCTCTTTGAATCTTCTTTATCATGCTAGGATTAACAGGAAAAAGCTAAAAATTTCAGAATTGCACCGTGCAATGTGGAGATATTACTGTTTGTGCATTTACAATATTCATTGATTTTTGCCATTGAAAAACATGTTTTTCATATACCAGAAATGTTTGAAGCTACTGACTGAATGAAAGGAGCTGGCATCTCACTCTCTTTGAATCTTCTTTATCATGCTAGGATTAGCAGGAAAAAGCAAAAAATTTCAGAATTGCACCTTGCAATGTGGAGATATTACTGTTTGTGCATTTACAATATTCATTGATTTTTGCCATTGAAAAACATGTTTTTCATATACCAGAAATGTTTGAAGCTACTGACTGAATGAAAGGAGCTGGCATCTCACTCTCTTTGAATCTTCTTTATCATGCTAGGATTAACAGGAAAAAGCTAAAAATTTCAGAATTGCACCGTGCAATGTGGAGATATTACTGTTTGTGCATTTACAATATTCATTGATTTTTGCCATTGAAAAACATGTTTTTCATATACCAGAAATGTTTGAAGCTACTGACTGAATGAAAGGAGCTGGCATCTCACTCTCTTTGAATCTTCTTTATCATGCTAGGATTAGCAGGAAAAAGCAAAAAATTTCAGAATTGCACCTTGCAATGTGGAGATATTACTGTTTGTGCATTTACAATATTCATTGATTTTTGCCATTGAAAAACATGTTTTTCATATACCAGAAATGTTTGAAGCTACTGACTGAATGAAAGGAGCTGGCATCTCACTCTCTTTGAATCTTCTTTATCATGCTAGGATTAACAGGAAAAAGCAAAAAATTTCAGAATTGCACCTTGCAATGTGGAGATATTACTGTTTGTGCATTTACAATATTCATTGATTTTTGCCATTGAAAAACATGTTTTTCATATACCAGAAATGTTTGAAGCTACTGACTGAATGAAAGGAGCTGGCATCTCACTCTCTTTGAATCTTCTTTATCATGCTAGGATTAACAGGAAAAAGCTAAAAATTTCAGAATTGCACCGTGCAATGTGGAGATATTACTGTTTGTGCATTTACAATATTCATTGATTTTTGCCATTGAAAAACATGTTTTTCATATACCAGAAATGTTTGAAGCTACTGACTGAATGAAAGGAGCTGGCATCTCACTCTCTTTGAATCTTCTTTATCATGCTAGGATTAACAGGAAAAAGCAAAAAATTTCAGAATTGCACCTTGCAATGTGGAGATATTACTGTTTGTGCATTTACAATATTCATTGATTTTTGCCATTGAAAAACATGTTTTTCATATACCAGAAATGTTTGAAGCTACTGACTGAATGAAAGGAGCTGGCATCTCACTCTCTTTGAATCTTCTTTATCATGCTAGGATTAACAGGAAAAAGCAAAAAATTTCAGAATTGCACCTTGCAATGTGGAGATATTACTGTTTGTGCATTTACAATATTCAATGATTTTTGCCATTGAAAAACATGTTTTTCATATACCAGAAATGTTTGAAGCTACTGACTGAATGAAAGGAGCTGGCATCTCACTCTCTTTGAATCTTCTTTATCATGCTAGGATTAACAGGAAAAAGCTAAAAATTTCAGAATTGCACCGTGCAATGTGGAGATATTACTGTTTGTGCATTTACAATATTCATTGATTTTTGCCATTGAAAAACATGTTTTTCATATACCAGAAATGTTTGAAGCTACTGACTGAATGAAAGGAGCTGGCATCTCACTCTCTTTGAATCTTCTTTATCATGCTAGGATTAACAGGAAAAAGCAAAAAATTTCAGAATTGCACCTTGCAATGTGGAGATATTACTGTTTGTGCATTTACAATATTCATTGATTTTTGCCATTGAAAAACGTCCAGAAATGTTTGAAGCTACTGACTGAATGAAAGGAGCTGGCATCTCACTCTCTTTGAATCTTCTTTATCATGCTAGGATTAACAGGAAAAAGCTAAAAATTTCAGAATTGCACCGTGCAATGTGGAGATATTACTGTTTGTGAATTTACAATATTCATTGATTTTTGCCATTGAAAAACATGTTTTTCATATACCAGAAATGTTTGAAGCTACTGACTGAATGAAAGGAGCTGGCATCTCACTCTCTTTGAATCTTCTTTATCATGCTAGGATTAGCAGGAAAAAGCTAAAAATTTCAGAATTGCACAATGCAATGTGGAGATATTACTGTTTGTGCATTTACAATATTCATTGATTTTTGCCATTGAAAAACATGTTTTTCATATACCAGAAATGTTTGAAGCTACTGACTAAATGAAAGGAGCTGGCATCTCACTCTCTTTGAATCTTCTTTATCATGCTAGGATTAACAGGAAAAAGCAAAAAATTTCAGAATTGCACCTTGCAATGTGGAGATATTACTGTTTGTGCATTTACAATATTCATTGATTTTTGCCATTGAAAAACATGTTTTTCATATACCAGAAATGTTTGAAGCTACTGACTGAATGAAAGGAGCTGGCATCTCACTCTCTTTGAATCTTCTTTATCATGCTAGGATTAACAGGAAAAAGCTAAAAATTTCAGAATTGCACCGTGCAATGTGGAGATATTACTGTTTGTGCATTTACAATATTCATTGATTTTTGCCATTGAAAAACATGTTTTTCATATACCAGAAATGTTTGAAGCTACTGACTGAATGAAAGGAGCTGGCATCTCACTCTCTTTGAATCTTCTTTATCATGCTAGGATTAGCAGGAAAAAGCTAAAAATTTCAGAATTGCACCGTGCAATGTGGAGATATTACTGTTTGTGCATTTACAATATTCATTGATTTTTGCCATTGAAAAACATGTTTTTCATATACCAGAAATGTTTGAAGCTACTGACTGAATGAAAGGAGCTGGCATCTCACTCTCTTTGAATCTTCTTTATCATGCTAGGATTAGCAGGAAAAAGCAAAAAATTTCAGAATTGCACCTTGCAATGTGGAGATATTACTGTTTGTGCATTTACAATATTCATTGATTTTTGCCATTGAAAAACATGTTTTTCATATACCAGAAATGTCTGAAGCTACTGACTGAATGAAAGGAGCTGGCATCTCACTCTCTTTGAATCTTCTTTATCATGCTCGGATTAACAGGAAAAAGCTAAAAATTTCAGAATTGCACCGTGCAATGTGGAGATATTACTGTTTGTGCATTTACAATATTCATTGATTTTTGCTATTGAAAAACGTTTTTCATATACCAGAAATGTTTGAAGCTACTGACTGAATGAAAGGAGCTGGCATCTCACTCTCTTTGAATCTTCTTTATCATGCTAGGATTAGCAGGAAAAAGCAAAAAATTTCAGAATTGCACCTTGCAATGTGGAGATATTACTGTTTGTGCATTTACAATATTCATTGATTTTTGCCATTGAAAAACATGTTTTTCATATACCAGAAATGTTTGAAGCTACTGACTGAATGAAAGGAGCTGGCATCTCACTCTCTTTGAATCTTCTTTATCATGCTAGGATTAGCAGGAAAAAGCAAAAAATTTCAGAATTGCACCTTGCAATGTGGAGATATTACTGTTTGTGCATTTACAATATTCATTGATTTTTGCCATTGAAAAACATGTTTTTCATATACCAGAAATGTTTGAAGCTACTGACTGAATGAAAGGAGCTGGCATCTCACTCTCTTTGAATCTTCTTTATCATGCTAGGATTAACAGGAAAAAGCAAAAAATTTCAGAATTGCACCTTGCAATGTGGAGATATTACTGTTTGTGCATTTACAATATTCATTGATTTTTGCCATTGAAAAACATGTTTTTCATATACCAGAAATGTTTGAAGCTACTGACTGAATGAAAGGAGCTGGCATCTCACTCTCTTTGAATCTTCTTTATCATGCTAGGATTAGCAGGAAAAAGCAAAAAATTTCAGAATTGCACCTTGCAATGTGGAGATATTACTGTTTGTGCATTTACAATATTCATTGATTTTTGCCATTGAAAAACATGTTTTTCATATACCAGAAATGTTTGAAGCTACTGACTGAATGAAAGGAGCTGGCATCTCACTCTCTTTGAATCTTCTTTATCATGCTAGGATTAACAGGAAATAGCAAAAAATTTCAGAATTGCACCTTGCAATGTGGAGATATTACTGTTTGTGCATTTACAATATTCATTGATTTTTGCCATTGAAAAACATGTTTTTCATATACCAGAAATGTTTGAAGCTACTGACTGAATGAAAGGAGCTGGCATCTCACTCTCTTTGAATCTTCTTTATCATGCTAGGATTAACAGGAAAAAGCTAAAAATTTCAGAATTGCACCTTGCAATGTGGAGATATTACTGTTTGTGCATTTACAATATGCATTGATTTTTGCCATTGAAAAACATGTTTTTCATATACCAGAAATGTTTGAAGCTACTGACTGAATGAAAGGAGCTGGCATCTCACTCTCTTTGAATCTTCTTTATCATGCTAGGATTAGCAGGAAAAAGCAAAAAATTTCAGAATTGCACCTTGCAATGTGGAGATATTACTGTTTGTGCATTTACAATATTCATTGATTTTTGCCATTGAAAAACATGTTTTTCATATACCAGAAATGTTTGAAGCTACTGACTGAATGAAAGGAGCTGGCATCTCACTCTCTTTGAATCTTCTTTATCATGCTAGGATTAACAGGAAAAAGCTAAAAATTTCAGAATTGCACCGTGCAATGTGGAGATATTACTGTTTGTGCATTTACAATATTCATTGATTTTTGCCATTGAAAAACATGTTTTTCATATACCAGAAATGTTTGAAGCTACTGACTGAATGAAAGGAGCTGGCATCTCACTCTCTTTGAATCTTCTTTATCATGCTAGGATTAGCAGGAAAAAGCAAAAAATTTCAGAATTGCACCTTGCAATATGGAGATATTACTGTTTGTGCATTTACAATATTCATTGATTTTTGCCATTGAAAAACATGTTTTTCATATACCAGAAATGTTTGAAGCTACTGACTGAATGAAAGGAGCTGGCATCTCACTCTCTTTGAATCTTCTTTATCATGCTAGGATTAACAGGAAAAAGCAAAAAATTTCAGAATTGCACCTTGCAATGTGGAGATATTACTGTTTGTGCATTTACAATATTCATTGATTTTTGCCATTGAAAAACATGTTTTTCATATACCAGAAATGTTTGAAGCTACTGACTGAATGAAAGGAGCTGGCATCTCACTCTCTTTGAATCTTCTTTATCATGCTAGGATTAACAGGAAAAAGCTAAAAATTTCAGAATTGCACCGTGCAATGTGGAGATATTACTGTTTGTGCATTTACAATATTCATTGATTTTTGCCATTGAAAAACATGTTTTTCATATACCAGAAATGTTTGAAGCTACTGACTGAATGAAAGGAGCTGGCATCTCACTCTCTTTGAATCTTCTTTATCATGCTAGGATTAACAGGAAAAAGCAAAAAATTTCAGAATTGCACCTTGCAATGTGGAGATATTACTGTTTGTGCATTTACAATATTCATTGATTTTTGCCATTGAAAAACGTCCAGAAATGTTTGAAGCTACTGACTGAATGAAAGGAGCTGGCATCTCACTCTCTTTGAATCTTCTTTATCATGCTAGGATTAACAGGAAAAAGCTAAAAATTTCAGAATTGCACCGTGCAATGTGGAGATATTACTGTTTGTGCATTTACAATATTCATTGATTTTTGCCATTGAAAAACATGTTTTTCATATACCAGAAATGTTTGAAGCTACTGACTGAATGAAAGGAGCTGGCATCTCACTCTGAATCTTCTTTATCATGCTAGGATTAGCAGGAAAAAGCTAAAAATTTCAGAATTGCACAATGCAATGTGGAGATATTACTGTTTGTGCATTTACAATATTCATTGATTTTTGCCATTGAAAAACATGTTTTTCATATACCAGAAATGTTTGAAGCTACTGACTGAATGAAAGGAGCTGGCATCTCACTCTCTTTGAATCTTCTTTATCATGCTAGGATTAACAGGAAAAAGCAAAAAATTTCAGAATTGCACCTTGCAATGTGGAGATATTACTGTTTGTGCATTTACAATATTCATTGATTTTTGCCATTGAAAAACATGTTTTTCATATACCAGAAATGTTTGAAGCTACTGACTGAATGAAAGGAGCTGGCATCTCACTCTCTTTGAATCTTCTTTATCATGCTAGGATTAACAGGAAAAAGCTAAAAATTTCAGAATTGCACCGTGCAATGTGGAGATATTACTGTTTGTGCATTTACAATATTCATTGATTTTTGCCATTGAAAAACATGTTTTTCATATACCAGAAATGTTTGAAGCTACTGACTGAATGAAAGGAGCTGGCATCTCACTCTTTGAATCTTCTTTATCATGCTAGGATTAGCAGGAAAAAGCAAAAAATTTCAGAATTGCACCTTGCAATGTGGAGATATTACTGTTTGTGCATTTACAATATTCATTGATTTTTGCCATTGAAAAACATGTTTTTCATATACCAGAAATGTTTGAAGCTACTGACTGAATGAAAGGAGCTGGCATCTCACTCTCTTTGAATCTTCTTTATCATGCTAGGATTAACAGGAAAAAGCTAAAAATTTCAGAATTGCACCGTGCAATGTGGAGATATTACTGTTTGTGCATTTACAATATTCATTGATTTTTGCCATTGAAAAACATGTTTTTCATATACCAGAAATGTTTGAAGCTACTGACTGAATGAAAGGAGCTGGCATCTCACTCTCTTTGAATCTTCTTTATCATGCTAGGATTAGCAGGAAAAAGCAAGAAATTTCAGAATTGCACCTTGCAATGTGGAGATATTACTGTTTGTGCATTTACAATATTCATTGATTTTTGCCATTGAAAAACATGTTTTTCATATACCAGAAATGTTTGAAGCTACTGACTGAATGAAAGGAGCTGGCATCTCACTCTCTTTGAATCTTCTTTATCATGCTAGGATTAACAGGAAAAAGCAAAAAATTTCAGAATTGCACCTTGCAATGTGGAGATATTACTGTTTGTGCATTTACAATATTCATTGATTTTTGCCATTGAAAAACATGTTTTTCATATACCAGAAATGTTTGAAGCTACTGACTGAATGAAAGGAGCTGGCATCTCACTCTCTTTGAATCTTCTTTATCATGCTAGGATTAACAGGAAAAAGCTAAAAATTTCAGAATTGCACCGTGCAATGTGGAGATATTACTGTTTGTGCATTTACAATATTCATTGATTTTTGCCATTGAAAAACATGTTTTTCATATACCAGAAATGTTTGAAGCTACTGACTGAATGAAAGGAGCTGGCATCTCACTCTCTTTGAATCTTCTTTATCATGCTAGGATTAACAGGAAAAAGCAAAAAATTTCAGAATTGCACCTTGCAATGTGGAGATATTACTGTTTGTGCATTTACAATATTCATTGATTTTTGCCATTGAAAAACGTCCAGAAATGTTTGAAGCTACTGACTGAATGAAAGGAGCTGGCATCTCACTCTCTTTGAATCTTCTTTATCATGCTAGGATTAACAGGAAAAAGCTAAAAATTTCAGAATTGCACCGTGCAATGTGGAGATATTACTGTTTGTGCATTTACAATATTCATTGATTTTTGCCATTGAAAAACATGTTTTTCATATACCAGAAATGTTTGAAGCTACTGACTGAATGAAAGGAGCTGGCATCTCACTCTCTTTGAATCTTCTTTATCATGCTAGGATTAGCAGGAAAAAGCAAAAAATTTCAGAATTGCACCTTGCAATGTGGAGATATTACTGTTTGTGCATTTACAATATTCATTGATTTTTGCCATTGAAAAACATGTTTTTCATATACCAGAAATGTCTGAAGCTACTGACTGAATGAAAGGAGCTGGCATCTCACTCTCTTTGAATCTTCTTTATCATGCTCGGATTAACAGGAAAAAGCTAAAAATTTCAGAATTGCACCGTGCAATGTGGAGATATTACTGTTTGTGCATTTACAATATTCATTGATTTTTGCCATTGAAAAACATGTTTTTCATATACCAGAAATGTTTGAAGCTACTGACTGAATGAAAGGAGCTGGCATCTCACTCTCTTTGAATCTTCTTTATCATGCTAGGATTAGCAGGAAAAAGCAAAAAATTTCAGAATTGCACCTTGCAATGTGGAGATATTACTGTTTGTGCATTTACAATATTCATTGATTTTTGCCATTGAAAAACATGTTTTTCATATACCAGAAATGTTTGAAGCTACTGACTGAATGAAAGGAGCTGGCATCTCACTCTCTTTGAATCTTCTTTATCATGCTAGGATTAGCAGGAAAAAGCAAAAAATTTCAGAATTGCACCTTGCAATGTGGAGATATTACTGTTTGTGCATTTACAATATTCATTGATTTTTGCCATTGAAAAACATGTTTTTCATATACCAGAAATGTTTGAAGCTACTGACTGAATGAAAGGAGCTGGCATCTCACTCTCTTTGAATCTTCTTTATCATGCTAGGATTAACAGGAAAAAGCAAAAAATTTCAGAATTGCACCTTGCAATGTGGAGATATTACTGTTTGTGCATTTACAATATTCATTGATTTTTGCCATTGAAAAACATGTTTTTCATATACCAGAAATGTTTGAAGCTACTGACTGAATGAAAGGAGCTGGCATCTCACTCTCTTTGAATCTTCTTTATCATGCTAGGATTAGCAGTAAAAAGCAAAAAATTTCAGAATTGCACCTTGCAATGTGGAGATATTACTGTTTGTGCATTTACAATATTCATTGATTTTTGCCATTGAAAAACGTTTTTCATATACCAGAAATGTTTGAAGCTACTGACTGAATGAAAGGAGCTGGCATCTCACTCTCTTTGAATCTTCTTTATCATGCTAGGATTAACAGGAAAAAGCAAAAAATTTCAGAATTGCACCTTGCAATGTGGAGATATTACTGTTTGTGCATTTACAATATTCATTGATTTTTGCCATTGAAAAACATGTTTTTCATATACCAGAAATGTTTGAAGCTACTGACTGAATGAAAGGAGCTGGCATCTCACTCTCTTTGTTTTACCATATTTTTTTATTTTTAATAAACAATTTAACAGGGGAATAACACACGTAGCATAAAAGTAGTGACAAAAGAATATTCATAATAAGGGAAAAATTCTGAGGGAAAGGAAAGGGAAAGGGAAC
>NW_027367380.1:0-58746 GCF_046119375.1 Phyllobates terribilis | reverse complement strand
CTTCCCTTCTCTTTCCCTCTTGGGTTGAGTTCTGTTACGCACACCCGATTAGGTTATATTATGGTGATTCTGTTTTATTGTTGTGTCAAGGCATTTAACAAGGGGATCCTTTAGGGCATTTACTTCTTGCGCTCACCTTGCATCCTCTCGTTCATTTGAACAATGAAAGGTCTAACCCGGATCTCATGACTTGGTATCTAGATGATGGCACTCTTATTGGTAATTGAGGTGCAGTTTCTGATGCTTTGCAGTTGATTATTGGAGAAGGGCCTTCTTTGGGGTTGCATCTCAATGTTGCAAAGACCGAAATATTTTGACCTAACCTTGACCCGAAGGTTTCGATCCTGCGTTTTTTCCTCTTGGTTTAGCTCGACCATTGGATGGGGTCAAGCTTCTTGGAGGGCCTGTTAGTCTGGATGTCGGCTTCTGTAGTCGTTTGATTGAGGATAGGGTTTCTAAAGCAGTGGGGTTGATGGAAGCTGTGTCTAGGGTCAATGACCCGCAGTCGAGCCTCCTTTTTCTCCGTAACTGAGTTGGGGTAAGCAGGTTGTATTTCTCTCTCCAGACATGTCCCCCTCAGATGCTTGGCTCTGCTCATCGCACCTTTGATCTTGGTTTAAGGAAGGGTCTTCAGGAAATTATTGTAGCAGGTATTGGGAGGTTTGGTAATTGGCAATAGAGATGTACTACTTTGCCTTTTCGGTTTGGTCGGTTTGGTGTCTATAATGCTTATGATTCGTCCCATTATTCATTTGTCGCCTCACGTCTTCAGTCTCTTGACCTCTTGAACCGTTTGCATTGCCATTGTGGTGCTATTGATCCTGGACTAGCGTGTGAGTTAGCTTTGAGCAGCTTTAGGGATGTGTGTGATTTTCAGTTTGGAGTGGGAGTTGCTAATGGAGGTGTGGCTATCCTTCATGTTGTCAACAGGATGGTTGAGGCGAAAGGGGGTGACGATAGTATGTCTATGCTTCTGGTTGACTTTAGGAATGCTTTTAACTTGATAGACTGAGGTTCCATACTTCTTGATGTCCGTAACCGCTTCCCTTCTCTTTCCCTCTTGGGTTGAGTTCTGTTACGCACACCCGACTAGGTTATATTTTGGTGATTCTGTTTTATTGTTGTGTCAAGGCGTTTAAAAAGGGGATCCTTTAGGGCATCTTCTTCTTGCGCTCACATTGCATCCTCTCGTTCATTTGATCAATGAAAGGTGTAACCCGGATCTCATGACTTGGTATCTAGATGATGGCACTCTTATTGGTGATTGAGGTGCAGTTTATGATGCTTTGCAGTTGATTATTGGAGAAGGGCCTTCTTTGGGGATGCATCTCAATGTTGCAAAGACCGAAATATTTTGACCTAACCCTGACCCGAGGAGTTTCGATCCTGCGTTTTTCCTCTTGGTTTCGCTCGACCGTTGGATGGGGTCAAGCTTCTTGGGGGGCCTGTTAGTCTGGATGTCGGCTTCTGTAGTCGTTTGATTGAGGATAGGATTTCTAAAGCAGTGGGGTTGATGGAAGCTGTGTCTAGGATCAATGACCCGCAGTCGAGCCTCCTTCTTCTCCGTAATTGTGTTGGGGTTGGCAGGTTGTATTTCTCTGTCCAGACATGTCCCCCTCAAATGCTTGGCTCTGCTCATCGCACCTTTGATCTTGGTTTGAGGAAGGGTCTTCAGGAAATTATTGTAGCAGGTACTGGGAGGTTTGGTGATTGGCAATGGAGATGTGCTACTTTGCCTTTTCGGTTTGGTCGGTTTGGTGTCTATAATGCTTATGATTCGTCTTATTATTCATTTGTCGCCTCACGTCTTCGGTCTCTTGACCTCTTGAACCGTTTGCTTTGCCATTGTGGTGCTATTGATCTTGGACTGGCGTGTGAGTTAGCTTTAAGCAGCTTTAGGGATGTGTGTGATTTTCAGTTTGGAGTGAGAGTTGCTAATGGAGGTGTCGCTATCCTTCATGCTGTCAACAGGATGGTTGAGGCAAAAGGGGGTGACGATAGTATGTCTATGCTTCTGGTTGACTTTAGGAATGCTTTTAACTTGATAGACCGAGGTTCAATACTTCTTGAGGTCCGTAACCGGTTCCCTTCTCTTTGCCTCTTGGGTTGAGTTCTGTTACGCACACCCGACTAGGTTATTTTATGGTGATTCTGTTTTATTGTTGTGTCAAGGCGTTTAACAAGGGGATCCTTTAGGACATTTTCTTCTTGCGCTCACCTTGCATCCTCTCGTTCATTTGATCAATGAAAGGTGTAACCCGGATCTCATGACTTGGTATCTAGATGATGGCACTCTTATTGGTGATTGAGGTGCAGTTTCTGATGCTTTGCAGTTGATTATTGGAGAAGGGCCTTCTTTGGGGCTGCATCTCAATGTTGCAATGACCAAAATATTTTGACCTAACCCTGACCCGAGGGTTTCGATCCTGCGTTTTTTCCTCTTGGTTTAGCTTGACCGTTGGATGGGGTCAAGCTTCTTAGAGGGCCTATTAGTCTGGATGTCGGCTTCTATAGTCGTTTGATTGAGGATAGGATTTCTAAAGCAGTGGAGTTGATGGAAGTTGTCTAGGATCAATGACCTGCAGTCGAGCCTCCTTCTTCTCCATAATTGTTTTGGGGTTGGCAGGTTGTAGTTCTCTCTCCAGACATGTCCCCCTCAGATGCTTGGCTTTGCTCATCGCACCTTTGATCTTGGTTTGAGGAAGGTTCTTCAGGAAATTATTGTAGCAGGTACTGGGAGGTTTGTTGATTGGCAATGGAGATGTGCTACTTTGCCTTTTCGGTTTGGTCGGTTTGGTGTCTATAATGCTTATGATTTGTCCCATTATTCATATGTCGCCTCACGTCTTCAGTCTCTTGACCTCTTGAACCGTTTGCTTTGCCATTGTGGTGCTATTGATACTGGACTGGCGTGTGAGTTAGCTTTGAGCAGCTTCAGGGATGTGTGTGATTTTGACGTTCATGTTCTCTTTCGTGATGTATCAGACCCCCCCCCCCTGTTTATGAAACAGTTGGCTACAGTGTACTTCAATATGGTAGAGAAGAAGTTGGTGACATGTTTCAACCCTAGCGCTTGTGAGAAAGCTATCCTCATTAGCAATCGGTCAGCCCATTCCTTGGATTTTTTAAGGACTATTCCCATCCTCGGGCTTGGTCAAAGGATGCACCCAAGACAGTTCGGGTGTGTTCTTCAGTATCGTCTTGCGATTCCTATATTCCCTGAGGGTTTTACGTGTCCTTGTTGCTCTTCTTGTGTCATGGATCGGTTTGGTGATCATGCGGTGCACTGTGGTAACGATCTTGGGCTCATGTTTCGGCATAAAATGGTCTGAGATGTTTTAGAGGATATTTGCTCTCAGGCTGGTGTCTTTGTGCATAAGGAAGTGCCTATGGGGTTCTTATTTGAGGATGGAAGGGATCTTCGTCCTACTGATCTACTTGTTCATTGTTGGGACAATGGGAAGGACGTATGTTTGGATGTTACTGGCATTTCCCCCTTCACGGATGTAGAGGTTCCCGCTTTTGTTCCTGGGGTTGCTGTCTCTGTTGTTGTCGCTAGGAAAAAGAAGAAGTATGAGGATAAGTGCATGTAGAATGGTTATAGGTTTATCGCATTTGCTTTCTCTACCTTTGAAGAATTAGAAATTGATGCTATTGATTTTCTTACTAGGGTTATTCGGGTCGTTAAAAGCAACATTGTTAGTGCTAATGTGCGTTGTTTTATTTTTCATAGATTGGGCTTTGCTGTGAATAAGGGTGTACGTGCGCAGTTGGTTACTAGACTTCCAACCAACTTTATGTAAAGACACATCTTAAATATATATAAAAATATTGAGAAATATTTTTAAAACCACCCCTTATTTGGGCCTTTTTTTAAAAAAAAAACACCCTTTATATCACTAATTATTTTAAACTACCCCTTATATATGTTCCGTTACTAATGCAACACCCTTTTCGTTCTGCCGTTAGAAATTTCTAACGGCTGAACGAAAAGGGTGTTGCATTGGTAACAGAACATATATAAGGGGTGTTTTTCTGAAGAAAAAAAGGCACAAATAAGGGGTGGTTTTAAAAAAAATTCTCGAGACATTATTGTCTACCTATTTGCGAATATATAAGGCTAACTCCCATGTTGAGAAAAAAACCCAACGGATCTTTTATCGGGAATGGAAAATAATCTGAGATTAGCTTTGTTATGTGTTTATGATTTATAAAACAAAATAATAGCAACACATGCCTCTTTGGTTCTATTGTCGTTTATCTTTGACTCATTTTAATTATTTATTTTCTAATGCATTTGTGTTTGCTCTTCTTAAGATGAACATCATCTCCAGCATAAAAATAGATTTTATTGTGGGATGATGAGAGAGATTTGGAGTTTATGAAATATTCTTTTGATTTGTGAAATTTTGTATTAGAGATTATTCTCGTAGGGGACGGGAATGTTTAATCTATATTCAAATTTCAAAGTGCTATGTAAATGTTAAAAGAAGGAGTCTAGCTACAAACAACGTAATCGAGTTAGGAAATGCAGCAGTATCAAGCAGTAGGAGAGAAAAATAGTATGGATAAATGAAAATTGGGAAAAAGAAAAACAGAATTTTTTTAAAACCACCCCTTATTTGTGCGTTTTTCAGAAAAACACACTTTATATCACTAATTTCAGAAAAACACCCCTTATATATGTTCCGTTATCAATGCAACACCCTTTTCGTTCCGCCGTTAAAAATTTATAACGGCGGAACGAAAAGGGTGTTGCATTGGTAACGGAACATATATAAGGAGTGGTTTAAAAAAATTAGTGATATAAAGGTTGTTTTTTTGAAAAAAGGCCCAAATAAGGGGTAGTTTTAAAAAAAATTCTCATAAATGTTTATAGATATTAGATATTACATATTAGATTAGATTAGATTAGATTAGAATTAGATTATTGTGGAAAGAACAACCACTTATTTGGAATGAAAATTGGAAAAGTAGGATAATTAGTTTTAGATAGGTACTATAGCAATTACATATGGAAATTAAATATTACATGGAATTATATACTAGGGACAAGTCACATGGAAAAAATATATAAAACGACATGATTTTTGAAAAAATCAAGGTGTTTAAAAGTCATCTATTGACGAATGGAGGGAGTAGTCTTTAGACAAAAAAAATCTATAGGAATCTATTACTTTTTTCATGAAATATTGTGCTTATTTGGTTGAGTTAAATATTTCCAGGATTTAATAGTTCCCATGAATTGCTTACAACTTACAAGTATAGTTGTTTAGTTATTTTTATTTTTCTCTAATCATATTATTTTCAAAATCATGGAACTTTCTACTTCCTTCATTATGTGGGAAGTGTATTCATCTAGGTAGCTTTTCTAATATCTTCCCATCATTTAAAATTTAACTAAACATGTTTTTTTCCTATTAGTATGAATTCTAATTCCCTTATCTGAATTCACATGATTTAATTTTCTGGGAAATGGACTTCATGTGCTTTTAAGTATCCAACCAATTGATGTTTGATAAATTTTCTTGCTTATTACTCGGTCAAATTTGAATATAATATATTTGATTTTTTTTTGGTGATATATTTGAGATTTCAATGGTTTGGGGTTTGGATGAAACTAGTTTAACATGCATTACATGCACGCATTTCCTCAATACTTTTTAATATTTAAATAAAATTATTCGTAAACATATTATTTTTATGTTTTGATAAAAAATAATTTATAAATATATTATAGTCATTAAATATACGTAAATAAATCATTTTAATAAAAAAATATAGCATATTGAGGAACAGTATATGTAAATATTTTTCTTACAAATAATAAATAGTGATTGTGCTTAAATAATACTCTCGTTGTTAATTGTGATTATGTATACAAGGTGGATTGAATTGGGTAAAAAAAATACATTATTTTTTTTAAGTCTGAATATCCTAGTCATGTTTAAACATGTGTATAACTTCTCTTATATGTCTGTGAAATAAGATGTCATGTGACATTCCTTGAAAACAAAAAATTCTCTACCAATTGATATTTATTACCTCTATAGGGATTTCCAACTGAAGCCAAAATATTAAATGATACCACTAATGACTACATATTAGACATTAATCCTTGAAAAAAACTAATAATCATTTATGTACAAAAGAAAGAACTAGGTAGAGTAGAGGCCTTCCACTTTGTGTCATTTACCTCAGCTAGACAAGCAGAATAGACCCAATTATGATCAGCCTCCTATAGAAAACACAACACATGCCAATCTGTCAGGCTAGATGAAATTGGGTTGTCACATTCAAAGTCCAATTTGACATCAATCAACTCGATCTGGACCCTGCAAGTTGGTTCAAGTGATCGATGGTCAGACTTCCACCATTGTATCCAAGAAACACCAGTTTGAGAGTAATATTAATTAATTCTTCTAACCGGGAGTTAGAAATTCAACCAGTTATAATATTAATTGCGACTGTAACCATGCCTTCCGGGTCCATGCCATTAACAAAATCATAATCTCATCCCTTTCCAGCTCTTCGTCTTTATTTATTTGTCCATCACCCTCTATTACCTCCATTTCCGCATCTCTATTTTTTACTAATCCTTTATTCGTTTTCAGTCTATGTCTAAGAGAGAGTCAAGCAAGAACTAGTAACAAAGCCATGGATTACCAGCCAACACCTAAGGCCTAAGGGTAATCAGACTTTTTTTGTAAAAAAATAAGGGTTAGTCTATTTGTAGCCATTGTTTTGGTTGTTACAAATTATTTAGATTTAAAACATGAATACTCTGAAAAAATATTTTACATGTGAAGATAAAAAAAGGTTATTGGTGGAACAAATCAACCCTCAAATAACAAAGAGAAGGATAATTTTGTCTATTTTCTAGGTATGAATTATCTCTCAGAAGAATAACTAAATTGATGTATGGGTTCCATTCATGCAACTAAGGTTTTTACTTGAAGTAAGTACTTTTAAGCTTGCTTATGCGCTATTCTGAATATTGGTGTACATTCTATTTTGGCTGCAAATTTAGGGTTAGAAATTAGGTTTAACTTCGCTTACAATATCAAATAAAAATGTATAATATGGAAGAAATAGTGACTATAATAGTCTATTGGTTGTTCACATGGTTTCAAGTTAAAGATCTCATGTATAGCTATGGGAAAGAATTAGTGGCTAAGACATACAAAGCGGAAAATAACTTCATAATGGATCTCTTCAAATGAAAATCAAAACCTAGAAAAAAGTAAAATATCATATTTGATGGATGAATATTGTAGGATCGAATATTAATCTCAATGTAACTCAAATAGCTATAGAAGCTACAAAGTTCTAAGTGAGGAAACGAGATTAGCTACAATAAAGCACAAGTAATATGAATTAAGTATGATGACCTCTTTCAAGGATTTTTCCAAGATGAGAACCCTAGAGTTCTAATAAGTCCCGATAAAACTCACCACTAGCTTGTATTAGATTAAGATCAATTACATACTTAAGCTTGAGACAAACACCCTTAAGCTACACCTAGCTTCTCTCTAGTGTTTTCTCCAAGCTTCTCTTCGTGCAACACTATGTCTCAATACAAGTTTACATTCAGCTCATACAAGTAATCTCCATCTCTCTCAAGCTCCTAAGTGTTTCAGGCTATAGCTTTGCTCAAAGCGACTTAAGCTCTATATAGCCCCACGCAACTCTCTCTCTCTCTTAGCTTAATCGCTTGCTCTCTCAGATCGTGAAGCTCGTGTAATAAGCTCGTGCCTAACAACACCCTAATGCATGCCTTATATAGAAATCCAACTTATATCCCTAAGCTAGACTTTCTACACTTGTGTTGCACTTAAAGAACGCCACCTCATCAATCCGCGTGATCAACTTCATTCCAGAAATGCATCAACGTTCAACCTTGCATTGTGGTTCTTCAGTTTGACGATCCCGCTTCGACGTTGGCAATCCACTCCTTTAGCACTTCTCTTGATTTTTCCAGCTTAGCAATCCTCGTACATCCACTAACCAAAAATAGAAATCTCCAATAACCTCCGATTGTCCTTATTTCCCATAAGTTGTAGCTTCAACGACATTCCTTCCTTGGACCAAATCTCCTATGTGCTTCTCTATGATTAATCCACCCGTGGACGCGTTGGAATATGATTACTTGTATCTCTTCACTTCTCTTTTGAAGCTCGATCCTCTAGCTTGAAGTGCAACCCGCTGGATTGCAGCTCGACCTTCGATCTTCTTATTTATTCACTATGAACTTCTTCTATCGTGGCTAGATTTAGCTTTCCTCGCTAGACTCAAAGCTAGACCCTCAATGGTCAAAGCTAATCTTCTTGTGTTAAAGCTACACCTTAAACTCCTCGAGCTATACCTGGTTAGGTAAAACACACAAAGGACATCAAATACTTGAGTTTGTTATCATCAAAACAAGCATACAGGTTTAGCTAGATCATTCCAGCTCTAACTCAAACTAACAAATATCATTAAGAAAGGTCTCAATCTTAAGATAGCAATCTACTAAGAACATTGAACTGGAAAACTAATGTCCAATCACAAAGGTCTACTTTTGTGTTTAGAGTAAATTATTGCATAAAGATCAACATTTTTTACTAATTACAACATTTTAAATCATAGTGTGATATTGAACATACATGAGATAATGAAAATACTCTCCAAGTTTAATACTTCTATTCGATATATTACATAATTTTATTAGAATTATGGTAATGGAAGATAATTTATAGTGGTTTTCATATTCGAACTTCAAAACTAACTAGTATTATAGTAGTTGAAAATCATTTGCTTAGCCCGTGTTAAGCACGGACAACAACCTCTAGTGCTCTTACAAATATCATATGCGTAAAAAAATGCTCATAATTAATGAGAAATTGGCACTTCTCATTTATCTTTAGTAAACTATATAGATGGATTACTACCATCTAACCTAAATACATAGGGTCGACATTTAAGTAATGTAACATCTCGTGTTTTAAATATATATAATGATTAGATTGTTACTCATGTCATCTCTTCCCCTTTCAGGGTTTATGTAGGGACAAAGAGGTAAGAAGTTAAGAGTGTTGTTTTTTTCTCTTTTATTTTCTCCTTAGAAAGAAAAAAAACAAAAATTTCACTAATAATAAGTAAAGTTTTAGTATTATTTTCATCATAATTTGTATTCAGATAAAATTTACTCTAAATAATCACTATTTTCACTTTAAGATCCAATTTTTTAAAATATCATAATATTAAATCATAATTAATACTGCTAGGTAAACACTCACTCAACACACTATTAACAAGAGTAAAATGGCGTGTTTGACGTAACTTTTTTTGATCGAGTGGATAATACTGCAACATGCAGAGAGGCTTACAATGACCGAAGAGCTAACATGACAATGAGAAAAGATTCTTTACAACACGATAAAACTTATTGAGGGTCTAAGGAGGACTAAAAGATGGTACATGATTAGCAGAAGCCATTCACATGTTGAAAAGCTTTTGAACTTCTCCCTCCTACAAAATTTAGTTTCCCATCCATTTTTCCGGTAAAGGAGGGGTATCTATAATAGTAGCCTACTTCTTGAGCCTTGTATGTTGCTTGGTCACATGTTGTTCAACGTGTAGCTCACCTCGCCACTTTTCAGTTGGTCCAGGGCATGCACTAAATGTCATGGGTCAAAGTAGTTTGTGTACGTTGGACTCCCTTTATCCAAAAGCCCATCTGGGTGTAAAAGGCGCGGCCCACTAAGAAAAGGCCAAAAGTCCATTTATAGCTCAAACCTATAAATAGAGGTCTGAGAAGATGAAAGTAACTGATCACTATTCATTTCCTGCCATTTATAGCAAAATCGAGAGCTCCCTCTTTCCGCTTCGCGTGTCCAAACATTCAACACTCCCAACGTTATCAATTCGTGAACATTCACTCTTTCCCTTTAACCTGCCTCACGCAAATACATTATTTTATTTCGTATAGAATATTTACGTGAATGAATTCTAACTTGAGCATCGAAGGGTCAAATCCAGAGGCCTCCCTACTCTGGGTTTGATACGCAGGTACACGAGCCCCATCTCAACGCGAAGCAAAGCCCATTCCAACACGAAGCCTTTATAGAAGAAGCTCATCTCATCCTCATCTTCATGAAGGACAACTCCTACCACTTCACGAAGAGTCCAAAAGCCCTTGCGTAGAGTGTTGACTACGCGAACTTACCCGGGCTCCAACACTGGCGCCGTCTGTGGGTTCTCTCTCACAAAACTAAGACAATACTTCAGTGATGGTACGACTCGAAGGCCTTCCGAGTGGCGACGCTCGCGAAGAAAGATCACGATCACCCACCAATTCACGTCCTAACCACGCGTGGGTTTCTCAAGAAGAGTTCGAGGAATTCCAGAATTGGATGGAGTACATGGAGAACCATGCTCGATCCGAGGATGGATCCTGCCGTGGTAGAGGCGCAGGCGAGGGCACCCCTTCTGACTATTATTCGCATGAAACATACTCGGACACGTACAGTTACCGAGGTCACACCCCATACGACCCAGCACACAGGCGTGACCACGAGCAACCGCGGTTCCCACCATCATCTCAACCATCTCATGAACAGCCATACCCGTAGCATTACATGAGAACCCCCATGTACGCTAACGCCCCACCACCTTTCCCTCACGGCCCGTACTTCCCAATGTACGCCCCAAGACAACCTCGCGGAGCTACCACAATTTTTTCCAAACATATTACATGCGCGGCCGTGCACGGAGACTTCAAGTACCCGACTGTAAAAGACTACACAGGAAAAGAGGACCCCGTTGAACACGCCAGCCGATACCGCTATGCCGTGTTCGCGAGTAACGCCGACGACGCAGCAATGTGCAAGGGTTTCCCAAATACCCTATCCGGAGAAGCCCTGAGCTGGATCCTGGCCCTCCCCAAAGGAATCATAACTAGCTTCGCGGACCTGGAGAGCAGATTTCTCAGCCGTTTCAGTGCCTCGCATAAGAAGTAGTAATGCAACACAACGCAGGTATCCAGCATGGTCCGGACGAACCTTTGGCCGATTATATGGCAAGATTCACGACCGTTGTTATCCAGGCTACTGATTTCATAGATGACACTGCCTGTTATGCGTTTCTTCGCGGATTATGTAATGGTACTGAGTTCAAAGAACGGATGAGCAAGAAAAAGGGGCTCACGTACGAGGGAATGTTGGAGAGGGCCCACAAACATATTCAAGGCGAGCTGATAACTGGTTAGGGTTCGCGAAGCTCGAGCCAGAGAAGCAACCAGGCCTGTGGTCCGAAGAGGCATCACGATCAGAGTAGGCCGAGAAAGCAGGGTTATGATGCACGAGTAAATACCACTCAGCCAAGGGACCAGCAAGGAAGGTTCCAGGCTCAAAATCTTATGGCTAACGTCACCCAAGGGGGTAGCTAGAAAGGAAAGAGGGCGATAGAACGGCGGTCGATATGGTGCGAGAGGAACAACACCAAGAGCCACGACTCCTCCAACTGCCGCTCCATCAGACAAGAGGCGGACGCGGAGAACCGAAGGGTAATGTCCGCACAATGAACTGGGGCGAACCCACCACGTCGCGACCAGAACAATCGCGGTCAGGACCAAAATTTCCCTCAACCGGATGGGTTTGTGGGAACGATTTCTAGAAGACACACCCCTAGGCTCGCGAGCAGAACTGAGCAGCGAAGAGCGTCCAATACCACTCTTCCGTCGGGAAGACCCCTGATGCTCGTAAGGGAGGAAAAGAGGGAGCCGTATCGACTAACATTCAGTGAGAAAGATGTAAACGAATGGGCCACACGAAGTGCTAATCCACTCGTAATCCACATTCAACTCGGCACGAAGATCCTAAAGAGGGTTATGGTGGACACAGGCAGCGCAACTGACATTCTGTACTGGGATGCCTTCGAGAAATTGGGCATTGACAAGAGCCAGCTGAGACTGATGCAGTGCAATCTAGTTGGCTTCACGGGTGATTCGATAAAAGCCTCTGGCGTGATCATGCTAGAAATGATCCTCGGGGATAAAGGTGGTCCGCGAAGGTAGTGTTCCGTATATTTCCTCGTCATTCCCATGACATCTTCATACAACGCGATCATTGGTCGCGATTCTCTAACCCAATTCGAGGCAACTGTTTCAGTCAACCATTTTTGCTTGAAGTTCCCGACAGTCTGTGGCACTGGGACTGCGCGCGGAAACCAAGAGGAAAGTCAGGCTTGTTACCACACAGCAGAGAAGGGTAAACAGAAAGCGGTTCATACCAGCCAAGTGTTCATGAGTTCTCCATGGGAGGATGAAGAAGCAGAGTTAGATCCGCGGATGTCAATCTCTTCAGACTACCTATGCGAGAGCCCAGAATCTATCCAGAGAGACAACATCGCACCATTTGAATCCAAACGCGAGAAATTGTCTGTTGGAAGAGGTTTACACCCATCGGCCGTGGAGGATATCGTGAAGCTACTGTCTGGTTCACGAGACGTCTTCGCCCGGACACCTCACGATCTAAAAGGCATCCCACCCGCGATAATGAGCCACTAGCTAGCCATTCAGCCAGATTCAGTACCGAGAAGACCGCGTAAGAGAAAGCAAGCGTGGCCTAAGAACGAGGCCGCGGGGGTGGAGTTAGCAAAGCTCATCAACGCAGGGTTTGTAGAGCCTGTTCAATACCCAATGTGGGTCGCGAACGTGGTAATGGTGCCAAAAGAGGATACTGGTAAATGGAGAATGTGCGTAGACTTCACAGACCTGAACAAAGCATGCCCAAAATAGTTACTCGCTGCCCGCCATAGACCAACTTGTCGACTCCACGGTAGGGCACGAAGCGCTAAGCTTCCTTGACGCGTACTCGGGATACAATCAGGTGCCTCTGAATCCTATGGATGCTGAGCACACCGCGTTCATCACAAATAAGGGTACATTTTGTTATAAGGTGATGTCGTTTGGGTTAAGGAATGTGGGGGCGACTTTTCAGTGCCTGGTGGAAAAAATCTTCAGAGGAATGATGGGAAAGACAATCAAAGCATACGTACACAACATTGTGGTAAAGAGTAAAAAGCAGGAGGATCATGCGCGCGACCTGGCAGAGGTATTTGACACTTTGCAAAAGTATGGAATGAGCTTGAACCCCGAGAAATGCGTTTTGGGGTGATAGAAGGGAAGTTTCTGGGTTTTCAAATTAGTAACCGTGGGATTGAGGTGAACCCCGCGAAAGTCTAGGCAGTCCTGGATATGGTACCGCCAAGAAGCATTAATGAGGTGCAGAGATTCGTCGGATTAGTGAATTATTTGGGAAGGTTCTGCGTGAAGCTCGCCGAGTGAAACTTACCATTTTTCGACGTGATAAGAAGACCAAAGAATTTACAGTGGACAGATGAATGTACAGAGGCGTTCGCGAAGCTAAAAGAACATCTCACCCCGCTGTCGACGCTATCTTCCCCTATACCAGGAGAGAACCTGCAGTTGTATATCTCAGCAAGTGAGAGGGCAGTAAGCGCGGTACTAGCTCGCGAAGCACAAAAGCTCGTTTATTTTTTAAGTAAGGCATTACTCGCAACCGAGGAGCACTACGCCTCAGTCGAGAAGGCTGTCTTTGCGTTAGTCATAGCTGCACGAAGACTAAGACCATACTTCCATGCTCACACAGTTCAGGTATTGACTAATCTACCTTTGCACTCTCTTCTTCACAGGCCGACGGCTTCTGATCGACTCACGAAATGGGTGATTGAACTGTCCAAGTTCGACATCGAGTACAGACCCAGGCCAGCCATCAAAGCACAAGCATTGGCAGACTTTATGGTCGAAACAAGTTTCCGCAAAGCTCTATGTACGACCGATGAGAAGACATGCCAGTTATATGTAGATGGGGCTTTAAATGAAGAAGGTTGGGGGGAGGGTATATCCCTCATTTCTCCAGAGGGGGTAGTTCACAAACATGCAATCAACCTGAATTTTGCGGCAACCAATAATGAGGCTGAGTACGAAGCACTGATAGCCGGAATGGAGATCGTTAGCAAACTTAGTAGAGAAGGTGGAAGGTTTTTGCGACTCCGAGATAGTAGTATAACAGATGCAAGGAGTGTACGAGGTCAAAACCAGTAATCTACCAAAGTATCTCACGAGGGCAGGGACTCTCCGCTCTCTATTTAAGCAGTTCCTGCTCATGATCATCCCTCGTGAAAAGAATGAAGAGGCCGATAACCTCGCAAAGATAGCATCCAGACTGAGAATAAGGGAAGAAAGAAAAGATTCTAAGCCCATATGGACTCGATGAAGTGATGAAAGAGCGATAAAGCAGTTGTTCGAAATGATTGGCTATAGACATGGCTGTTGATGATTGGCAGAGCCCGATCATGAAATACTTGGTCGATGGTGTGGTCCCAGAGAACCCTCGCGAGAGAAGGAAGTTAGAAGTACAAGCTGCGTGATTCTATATCAACCAGGGGGAGTTATACAAGCGAGGGTTCATGAGCCGGGAGTTGCGATGCCTTTCTGAAGAGGATGGAAGAAATATGATAGTAGAATTACACGCCAAACTATGTGGAACGCACGCCGGATGGAGAGCTTTAGTGTACAAGGCATTGCATCAGGGTCATTACTGGATGACAATGAGGAGAGACGCTCTAAAGTATGCTCATGAGTGTCAGGCATGCCAGCGTCATGCCCCGGCATCCCATTAGCTGGGGGTAGAGATGCAAATCATGGTAGGTCCCTGACCCTTCACGATGTGGGGTTTGGATTTTTAGGCCCATTCTCGCCAAAAACACCTGGGCAGCTTGAGTTCATCATCGTGGCGATAGATTACTTCACGAAGTGGATCGAGGCAGAATGTAATTTGCCGTTATGGACTACCCCAGGAAATTGTCACAGATAGAGAACCGCAGTTCATTACCCCAAAGTTAGTACAGTGGTGCGACGATCTGGGCATTCTCCTAAAGTTCGCGTCAGTGGCATACCCGCATTGTAACGTTCAAGTAGAGGCTGCGAACAAGAACATTGTCAATGACTTGAAAAAAAGTTTAGATGACGCGCGAGGCAAATGGGCAGAAGTACTCCCACTAGTCCTATGGGCAAACTGCACCACCAGCAAAAAGGCAACAGGCAAAACTCCTAGTTGGCATATGGAATAGAGGCAATTGTCCCAGTAGAACACCTTTTCCCCAACGACATGATGCTACACTTCGACGACATCGCGAACAATGAGAAGATGCAGATGAAGCTCCAACTACGCGAAGAAATCAGGGCTATAGCCTCCATCCGAGCCGCTAACTACAAGGCCGGAGTTGCCAAATACTACAACAAGTCCATCAAAGGAAGAGGCTTCACGAAGGGTGATCTCGTTCTACGAAAAAATGAGGGTGGCAAACTAGACCCAAGCTAGGAGGGACCATACATCGTAGATGAAGAAGTCGGTCCAGGCGCATACAGGCTAAAGGACTTTACCAGTAACCGCATCACGAATTCTTGGAACGTGATGCGGTTACGGAGGTATTATACTTGAAGCCATACTCGTCAAGTATAAACCCTCATCTATTACATTCGAATATTAATTATCACAAAGTAGACAGTACTAACTATAATGTCATTATCTGAACTTGAATAAAGCCCCGTCTTAATGGAGGAATAAGCTAGATCTAACATAGTTCAGCATGTAACACCGAGGTACACTACACCTCCATTAAAAACTCATCCATATAAAAGGTCGCTAAAGTCTGACATAGTAAATTTTGTCCTCATAATAACAAGCCTTCTCTACGCGAAGCATACTGAAGTCGTGTAAGCCTCCAGAGAGAAGGAGCAACGCCAAGTAAGCTTCCCTTACCCAGGAGCATTGATCAAGTAAGCCTTCGCTACGCGGAGCACTCTTAAAGTCGTATAAGCCTCCAGTGAGTAGGAGCAAAGCTGCCCGAAGAAAAAGAAAGAGGTAATTCACTCTATTCATCACATCCCCTCGCGAAAAGGATGACTCAATCCGCCAGAAGAAAACCTTATCAACTAAAACATCTTGTACAAGAAAGAAGAAATTGCCGCCTATAGAGACAAGCGCTCACATGCAAGGAAAGCTCAAGCAAAAAGGTAAAACTCAATAATCCCAAGAGAAAAACCAATGAACGCATACTTACTCGTCTAAACGCACATAATTCTAACAACAGGAAGAAGAAAGCAACGCGAAACACCTGGTGGCGCAGCCCCAAAAGTAGACTGGGACGACGCAGAGAACTTAAGGAAAGGAGAGCAAGAGATGCGAAAGAACGGAGACAAGATACATCACATTGTCAATTACTGTGCGGTTATTTTCAAATCTTACACACGTCATATGTAAAGAAACGAACATTCTATTCCAGAAGGTAAAATAGTTCATTCAAAAATCTGTTCTTACTATTTCGTGTAAACTACACGAAAGAGCAAGGGGGTAGTAGATGTAGCAAATAATAGAGTTCCAAAGCAAAATACAACCAACTTAACATACAAGCAAAAGCAACATTACAATTCACATAAATCACCTAGAGTGGTTAGGAGAAGGAGGCGGTTTCGCGAAAAAGGCGGCAGCAGGATTAGGTAGGCAATGAGCTTTCCCAGGAACCACCCCAGTATCAAGGTTAAGGGCACAAACATCCCAGTCCCCCAGAGAATCCTCACCATCATCGACAAAAGTACCCACAGGGGGAGGAGTATAGGGTGGTGGAAAAGGCTCAAATCCCAAACGGTCATTCTCATCCAAAACAAAGTCTGTAATTCCCTTCCTTTTTATCTGCGCTTTGGTCATAAGATGGTAGAGGGAGAGGCGGTATCTACCGTCGTAGGAAGCACGGCACGCTCTGTGATAGCTGCCTACGTATTTTCCAACAGCATCAAAGCGAGCATCTTGCCATTCTTTCACATGCTTCTCCTTCATATCAACAACTTCCTTAGCATGATGGGTCCGCGTGACAGCCATATCCTTCTCAACGCGAATCCTTTTTTCCTTCTCCTCCTCGGCTTTCGCCACGACCTTCTTCAAATCCTCACAAAGTGTGTTAGTCACCTCACCTTGGCCTTCCTCGTTCGCGTCGTGTGAAGCTGGTGTGTAAATAAGCTGCATAGCATGGGAAGGAAATCACTCGTTAATAAAATTAGTCAAACGGGATATGCGAACATAGAGACTCACCAAAAGCATTAATTGTCCGTGGGACATAACCGCAGCATCCAGTTCCTCTTGAACAAGCGAGGGCAAGGGAGGAAGTAGCTCAGGCGCCAGTAACACGGAGGCCACCTCCACAGGAGGGAAGATATCCTCGGAAGAACCCTCTCGCTTAGAAGATGAACCCATCTCGCGAACCTTCTTAACAGGAGCAGGCCCGTTCTTGGGAGACGCCTCAGACTTCTTCCTCTTTCGAGATCCCCTAACATCGCCGCCAGACGGTGGTTTCGGGTGAGATGGTGGTTCGACAGCAAGCTTTCCCTTCCGAGGAACACTTCCAGCATCTTTGGATTCACCTTTGCCACTATACTTTTCCATGCTCGCCATCCCCTTGTCACACTTCGCGTCCAAATCAAGCAAAGAATCGAGAAGATCGAAATAGTCGAAACCTGCACAAGAGAAGAAAGTTAGACGGTAGAAACAAGATTTGTTCTCAAAAACATTAACAAAAATGCAACCAGCAGGAGGATGATGAGGACTGAGCCCCCTCTCTTCTTGAAGCTTGCGGGTAACTTCACGTAAAAACACACACAGAGAAGAAGTCGGGTAATCTGTGTATCTTGCAATAAATTGACTCTTGAAATCCTTATCAACAAGGAGGTCTGATGGGTATACACCAGTCCGGATATGATACACGAAGGTGTCTTCGGGAGGAGGACGAATCAAAAACCATTGTGTTTTCCATATCGTCTCGTTAGTAGGCATATTCCAAGCCAAGACCACCGACGTACGCACGGAAAACAGGCCAGTATTGCCAGTAATCTTCTTAGGAGAGTAGACATAGTTAAAATGCAAAGCCAAAGGTTTCGAGCCAATATCATGTGCTCGCATAGTGTAAATCGTGACGGCACGCCAGAACATCGGGTGAAGTTGGGTGGCGCTAAAGCAAGTAGCCTTCAAATACACTTCCACCCATGGAAGTAAAGGAAGACAAAAGCCACCCTCTAGCGCTTGTTTACTGATCGCGAACCAACTGTTATAGTTGTACACCATTTTGCACTGCTCCTCAGGAAGCGCTAGGATGGTACCCTTGGGAAAGGGGTAAAGATTGGCAATCTTCTTGAGATGTTCAAGGGTTAAGACAGTATGACCCCAGCGAATTCATTTCCTAGTTCCTTTGGGCGGTAGCCTGAGATACGTCCTGTATAAATCTTTACGGGAGGGCATGTTCTTTTGTAACTGTCCGGAATCATTATATGTGGCTGCGCGAGTGTAGAACCTCCTGGTCTCACGGCCACTAAGGCCTCATCTCCTTGCAAAAAGACAACGCGTAGTGGAGCAGCTTCGTGGTGCGTTTAGACGAAGAGGTGCTAGACGAAGATGTCGAGCGCGAATCGTTTGAAGAACTAGAACCTAATGTAAGCACGAGTTAGTTCTCAGGAGTATGATAAATATAGTGGCTTCTCGCGAAGAAGAGTTTAGCGAAAGCCGGGATTTTCGTGGAAAACAACATTTATCCCTCCCAAGAAAAAACTCGGACGCTCGACCCAAAGGAAAAAGAAGTTCAAAAGGCAGGGTAAAAAGGGAATTTCCTTGTTCACACCTCGAAAAATGTGAGAAGTTGAAACGACGGGGCAGAGATGTGACAGGAAAAAGGGTTTTGAAATGACAATTTCGAAAGGACAGCAAATAAAAAGGGCAAGAGCAAGCAGAAGATGAACCATGGCGGGCGACACAGGAAAAGCTACTTTTAGGGCGGCCGAAAAGATAAGAAATGAGGTTTCTCCCTTCCCGGCGCCCCGCCACAGCGCACTAGAGCTCCTCCTCGCCGGATTTAGATGCCGGAGGGAAAGGAGGTTGATTACAGGTTAATGAATATAGAAGAAGACCGGATACAAAGGCGGAGTACTAACCTGACATGGTGGCCAGAGGAACGAGCAAAGGGATGGGAGGTTCGGTGGAATGCCCACGGAGTCTACAACGAGCCAGCGCAGCTAGGACGATCGTCGGAGGGCTAGAAGACTGTCGGAGAAGATGAATGGTTATAAGGAGAGTGTATCCGAGGAGGTAAGAGAAGAATAGAAGGGAGGAATAAGAAGTGGGGTGCCCTGGTCCCCTTTTATAGTCAAGGTAAAACGGCAGAAACCGTCCAATCAAAGGCGGACACGTGGCGGTAGTGAGGAGTTCAGATAAATGCGCGTAAAAGAGCAATACGAAGGGTCTCCAACGAGTAGACTAAGGTTTTCGTGTAGCAAGCACGTAAACCCTAAGGGGGTGGATGTTGGACCCCCTTTATCCAAAAGCCTGTCTGGGTGCAAAAGGCACGGCCCACTAAGAAAAGGCCCAAAGTCCATTTATAGCTCCAACCTATAAATGGAGGTCTGAGGAGATGAAAGCGACTGATCACTGTTCATTTCCTGTCATTTATAGCAAAATCGAGAGCTTCCTCTTTCCGCTTTGCGTGTCCAAACATTCAACACTCCCAACGTTATCACTTCGCGAACATTCACTCTTTCCCTTTACCCTGCCTCACGCAAATACATTATTTTATTTCATATAGAATACTTACACAAATGAATTCTAACTTCAGCGTCGGAGAGTCAAATCCAAAGGCCTCCCTCCTCTGGGTTTGATACGCAGGTACACGAGGCCCATCTCAACGCGAAGCAAAGCCCATTCCAACAAGAAGCCTTTATAGACGAAGCCCATCTCATCCTCAGCTTCACGAAGGAGAATTCCTACCACTTCACGAAGAGTCCAAAAGCCCTTGCGTAGAGTGTTGACTACGCGAACTTACCCGGGCTCCAACAGTGTCAACACTGCATCCTTGTATGCTTGCATCACAATAGACTCCTTTGATTTAGTTGAAAGTAATTAACGCACTAGACATCATGGCAGTTGTTGAATTGGAAGAAATCTGGTTAATTTAACGTGCAAAGCGTTGATGATAGTTAACGCACACCATCACTAAGTACCCAAATAAAATTACCGGGATGTCAAGCTCTTAGATTTAAAAATAAAATCCTAAAATAAATCCTTAGAAGAAACTAAAAAGTATATTTCCATGAACTGATATTTTAGAGACATAAAGGTATAGAGGGAGGTTCTATTGAATAGAGTACTTACATTGAATATGTGAGTACTTATCTGGACCGTCAAATCGGAACGATTGACGGTTCAAGAAATCCAAAAAGAAATGAGAAATTAAATATCAATAAAGAAGCGTCCACGCTCTTAGTAAAATTCATCATTAATAGGAATTTTATAAATATGGAACAGAAATAGAGAAATTGACGGTCTTGCCGTGTTCTAAACCCTATCTCATTCACTCTCACTCAGATCCTCCTTCTACCATGGAAATTCACCAATGATCGACATTATTTTTTCTCTTCTTGTGATGTTTCCATGGACGCTCTCCTTTTTGAAGACGAGCACGACAAAGAGCTTTCCATTTGGCGATTTTTGTCATCATCTTTCTCTGAAGAAAACATCGAGTCAAATGGATCCAAAAGTCACATGGAGGAGGCGATGGTGGAAAAGGTTCTGACCATGTGGAACCTCGTCGATGTGCTGATGACCGTGGATGATTAGAATTCTGACAATCTTCTCTTTTTTGTATAAGAACTGGAACTGACCCAAGGTTAGTTTCCTTCTTCTGGTGCTAGATCTAAATAATAGATAGTTTTTGCTTTTAAATAGACATCGAAAGTGTAGATGGAAGTCGATTTTTTAATGAGCTTGTCCAACAAGAAGTCATCTTCTCTATATTATTTTGCTTCATTTCTTTGTTCAGGTTAGTTCTTCCTCAATTTAGGGTTTTGCTCATCTGAAATTTGTTTATGTAGAAGAAAAGCCTGAAATTCAAGGGATTGAGAGGATGAACAACCCCGAAATTGAGCTAATCCAGCTGCAACAATGATCTTTATGACTACAAGCATAACATTTAGAAGGTTTTTTAAGAGTTTGGAATTTGATGTCGTACTTCTTTTTCCCTTCGAAGTCAGTTTTGTTTGATTTGGAACAAAACACTGGCTCTAATCACTCATGTTACTAAATTTATGTTCTCTTGGTCTAGTTATCTTGCAGAGAAGAGAACAGATTTATTTAGGTGGAAGAACTTGCCTCTAAGGAGAGGGAGCTGCAAGAGAGGATAATGTAAAAGCACACACTTTTTGGACGATTGCTTTGAGGATAAGTTAAGAGGACATGATATTAAGAACCGCATTGCACCACATCAGCAAAAGATTACATCATTGAAGCAAGAGGTTACTGAGCTTGTTCAATTTATTGATGAGTTATGAGTTTTGTTTTGCGACACTTAATGTATGATGTAGTTGGTGGTGATCACATTATGAAGTTATTCAAAATTGAGATGTTATTCAGCAGATGCTTCTTCAGAGGTTCTGTTGTTGTAGGTTCTGTTGTTGTATAAAATTGAAGATGCATAAGATTGAACATGTTGCGTCTTGTTTTAAGCACTTTGTTCTGCTGTTGTTACCGCACCAAGCCAACCTTTAAAAAGGAAATCAGTTCCTTTTGTTGCTAGGACACAAAAATGTTTTGCTCTCAAGACTAAATCGATGGACTCCTGCATATTGCATGAAAGACCATTTGTGATACAAGTTAAGGTTTTTTTTTATCAGGTCAACACTGGAGACCCCTTCTACAGGCAGTCCCCGTTCCATTACTAATGGAACAGATATCTCAGCATTATTTAGTAAATAGGTTGCTTCCCACGAGTTTCGAAACCGGGGAAAAGGAGTGGGGGATGACACCCCAACCACCCAAGCAACGCGTCATCGACAAGGTACCTTGTTTGTTGTTCATTCACAATTGTAGTGTGATTAGACATAACTTCATTTTAAATCTGTTTCAAGCAATTTGATATTAAAGGTCTAGCTATGGTCAAGGCTAATTTTCGGGTAATTCAACTTTTTTTTACCAAAATTCGTGTTGATATCCAAATATATTTTATAAAGTTCAAAGCCTGTTAGATTAAATGGTAGAACAAGTGTTTGTGCTTGTTGTTGTGGGTTTGAATCTCTCATAGGCTATTTATGTGATTTTGCAAGTCTATAAAGATTTTTGTTGCATGTCACGAGTTTCATATAGATTTATAATTTCTCATAATAGAATTTTAGATTATAGGTTCATGAATTTTATATTGTGGGATCATGAATTTATATTACGGGTTTATAAGTTTTTTATTTTAGTCCATGGTTTTTTTATTATTTTATTATTATTTTCCCTTGTAATTTATTGGTTTTTTATTTCTAATCTATGAATATTTTCTGGCAACAAGAGCCTTTTTTGAAGGTTCGTTAATTATAGATTAGAGGTTCATGAATTTATATTAATCGTTCTGAATTTATATTGCAAGTTCATCAGTTTTTTTATTTAAGACCATGTTTTTTTTATAATTATATGATTTTATTCTTGTAGTTTGGCGCTTTTATTTCTAATTTATTATTATTTTCTCACAAGTTCAAGAGTCATTTTTAGGGTTCATTAGTTTAAATTCTAGGCTAATGAATTTATATTGTGGGTTCATGAATTTATATTACGGTTTCATAATTTATTTCATTTAAGTCCATTGGGTATTATTTTTTTATTATTTTATGATTTTTCCTTCTAGTTTTTCGGTTTTTTATTCTAGTATATAAATATTTTATGGCAAGTTGAAGAACGTTTTTTATGGTCCATTAGTTTAGATTATAGGTGCATGAACTTTACATTGTAGATTCATGAATCTATATTGCGGGTTCATAAATTTTTTCATTTCAGTGCATTAGATTTTATTTTTTTACAATTTTATGATTTTTTTCCTTGTAGTTCGACTGTTTTTTATTTCTAATTTATGAATATTTTTCTGGTAAGTTCAAGCACCTCTTTTAAGGTTTATAAGTTTTGTATTATAAGCTCAACAATTTTATATTGTAGGTTCATGAATTTATATTGCATGTTCATGGGTTTGTTTCATTTAGTTCTATTGAATTTTTAATAACTTAATATTTTTTCCTTGTACTTCGTTAGTTTTTTATTTCTAATTTATTTATCTTTTTTGGCATTTTCAAAAGCCTTTTTTAAGGCTCTTGACTTGAGCTATATATTGATGGATTTTATGTTTTAGGCTCATTATTGATTTCAATATAATTTAATGTTTTTCCTTGTAGTTGGTTGATTTTTTATTTCTAATTTATAGAATTTTCTGGGAAGTTCAAGAGCCTTTTTTTAAGGCTAATGAGTTTTCTATTACAAGTTCATGAATTTTATATTGTAGGTTCATAAATTTATATTGTGAGTTTATAAGTTTTTCATTTGATTCTATTAGATTGTTTAGATAATTTAATTTTTTCTTGTAGTTCGTTGGTTTTTCTCGTACTCTATTAATCTTTTTTTTGGCAAGGTTAAGAGGCTTTCTTCGAAGGCTGGTGAGTTTTGAATTATATATTCATGAATTTTATATTGTAGGTGCATGAATTTATATTGCGGGTACATAACTTTATATTGAAGTTTGATAAAATTTATATTGAAGGTTCATGATTTTTTTTTACAAAATTCTATTAGAGCTTCACGTATTTTTAGGCTCGTGAATTTTATTTTGGGTGTTTGTGATATTTTTTCAGATTCATGATTTTTTTTATACTAGTGTATGAGTTTTCTTTTATAGGCTTGATCACATATTTACAAATTTTGAGCTTTTTGAAGTCTATAAGAATTTGTCATGAGTCACGAGTTGTATATTTTCGATTCTTGATTTTATATTGAAGGTTCGCAAATTTTAATCATATGTTCAAAAATGTTATATTCCAGGTTAATAGAAGAATCTCGTTTGAGGTTTCTTTTCAAGCTCATGTATTTTTTTATGTGTCAGGACATTTATATTTTAGGTTTATTAATTTATTTTGAAAGTTATATTGCGGGTTCATAAATTTTATATTGAAGGTTAACAAAAAAATCCCATCGAAGGCTATTTTCATCTAAGTCCATTGGTTCTTTTTGTAGGTTTATAAAAAAATTATTGCAGTTTGTTGATTTTTATTTCTAGTTTATGAATATTTTTTGTAGATTATAATTTTTTTTCTCATACTCGAACATCTTTTTCTGATTTTTTCTAGAGAATATACTAATTTTTCTGTTCATTAAGAACGACTGTATAATATAATAAAATCCAACAAATAAAACACGTCTCAATCTATGCTTGTCCAGATTAAACAATTGCCAGTGGACATGTAATTCAACCAAGAAGATACATATTTTAATAGATATGTAATTCATAGAACTACTGTCGCATACAAAATCATGTGTTTTCTAACCTCTTTTCATGAATGTCACTCTAAGTTCTTGCACAATATGGGAGAACTATTTTTTTCGATGCAAAGGTGTGTCGAGGTCCATTTTATTTAAATAAACTACCTCTACACTACAAGCAAGCCAAAAACATATTAATTGGAGCAAATAGCTTATGGAATCCACAAGATTTTAATATCAAACAACCCTCTTGTTCTTCACTCGGAATTAGTTTGATCCAGACACGGCAACACAAATGCTCTCATGTCAATCCAGCTTCTATGGCGTGTCAATCAAACTCAAAAGCACCTGAAAATGTCAACAAAAACATGAAGGAGGTAGTCAGTAGAGTAATAAACAAACTCATTCATGATCTTAGGGTCTTGATATTCAATTATCCAAAACTGACCCAAAGGTAGTTTAGTGGAAGTGCGGGTTGAACCACAAAGAGGTATAAAATTTATGATTAATTTATGAATCAATCTTAGAGAACAAATCAGGGGGGAATTGTAGTCACAACTAGATGAACAAAGAACAAATAAAAACAAAGAGTGGTATTAGACAAGTTGGTCATTGTAATTCAGTTCAATATTAGACATGCAATGTGTTCCTACTTCTATACGAAACTAACTTAAACCTCAAACAAAGCATAATAGTTATTCCCAAATAGTGAACCCCGACGAACACCAATGATTTAAACTACCGCAAGCGTTAAACAAGAAGCATCGGGATATGGGAATGAACGACTAGCCCTATATATATATTCTTTACACATCAAATTAGCATAAACAAATAATAATAATGCATGCTTGCTGCGAAGGCACAGAAAGTAGCGAACGGTACATACTATCCTAGCAAAGAGATTCAATTAACACAAACCTTAGTTGGTCAAACTAGAAAGTATGCAAATTAATCCTAATCAATTAATCCAAGAGAATAGATAACACACCTGCAATAGATAGAGAGAAGAAAAATTGAGAACTGTAAAATCAACTAAGAACTTCAAGATCAAACTAAGCATAGAAGCTCTTAGTTCATGTTCATCTCTAAAATATCATAGAAAACCAGGGTTGCGAAAAAGAACAAACTAAAGAAGAGGGGGGTAGAAAGACTTGAGAATTTTTTCTCCCTTTTATACCTAAATTACTTCCTAACAAAAGCCTACGAAAATCTATCTAAACATGTCCAAGAAAACAATTAAAGCAAGTGAAAAATGAATTCTTGGCTGAATAACAAACTCGGATCGGCGAGCACCGAAAACTCTGTATTGCACTTCTTATTCTTCCTATGCACGGTGGCGGGAGCCGAAGTCATCAAGGCAGGCACCTCCGCAAGCAAAACTTCTGCGAACCTGCACTTTAACTCCAAGCTTCGTTCTTGATCCTTCATTGACTCGTCAACTCCTTATAAAAACCTCTAATCCTCTTGATCTTGAACACTGCATGCAAATCCATCAATGTTTCTGAATGTGCATTAATATAGCTCAAATCTCACCAAAATAATGTTTAATTCTTGTACTATAGACGCGTTGTAGACGTGCCTATCAAAGTCCCCCACACTTGAACTCTACTCTTCTCAAGTAGAATCAGGCTACCACTTCATAGGAAATGAAAATCATGTAGAAATCCAAGTGCAAGGTCATAAAAAAGAACAAGAACACAATATGCTAAACTATCATAACTCCACTAGAGTATCTCTTACTCATAAAAACCATCAACAAATCAATAAAAATCAACCACCAATCCCTAGGAAAATATGCATAGCTCAACCACAACAATATGCATCGAACACCATGAAAGCACAAATCTAACCCAGTCTACTCTATACCATCACCAAAGAAACACCAAAATGCCAAAATAGTCATAAAAATCTCCTCTTCTTAACACTTCAACACAACCAAGTCCTAAATATGAAATATGGCTCCACAACCACAACAAAATAAATTGAGCACAACTAACCTCTATCCACAAGCTCAAGATGATAGCGATCTCATAGATACTACACCCATCGCTCCAAGTGAAAACCCACCCGAAAACACTCATATACTTCGTACACTTATGTCTCCACGCCAGTAGAATCAAACATCCTAATATACTCAATATTTTTCACTTCAGTTCTTGCTTAGGCGCTCTTTTGGGTTTTCACCTAACACTCTCATAAAATGTGCTCACCAACCTCACTATCACTCTGAATCTTATTTTTTCCAGGCCTAATACCTGCCAAGTTACCTGCTTATTGCCTAAGCAACCATTTTGGGTTTTCAACTCATCCCAGGATTTAATTTATGGCTTTTTAATTTTATGCTCGTTTAATTTTTCAAAATGATAGGAATACCTTACTCATCCCCCAAGTAAAGTATGCATTATCATGAATGTATGGACATAATAGATCAAGGGAAAGAGAAAGATATCCAAGAGTTGTGGTAGAACGCATGGTGAGACGAATTCAGAAATCCTCCTTGTCTTCTTCTATTGACATTTGTGGTTGTAATGGTTGTTGAAGGTGGGCATGAACACGCAAAAGATTGTCGGCAAATAAACCTATCCAATGGAACATAGTCGAGTACATAGGTGGCAATGGTGCTAACATAACTCTGGCCGAGTTGTGCAATAATGGAATGGGTCGTCCTTGAGTAGTAAGGAATGATAGTGGAACTCGTCGGTCTTCAAGATGGTCGGTGGTGGAAAAGTCACACTCTCTCTTTTCTTACATCTCTACACTCTGATTTTTCTTCGAGGGGGATTCCCTTTCATTTTCCACTCTAGCATCTCTTTCTTGTATGCCATCACTCCCTCGATTCTTTTAGCTCACATAAACTCTAGTATTTTCTTTCTTTTCTTTCACTTGTCTCTTTACTCTTGAATTCTTTTGAAAAATCTTTATTCTTTTCCTTACAAAACCTCACAATCACTTAATTTTCAAAAATAAAACAAGAGATTAATAAATTATACCTCCGGGTGTATGAGAACAGGCGGGCGCCAAAAGATTACCGGCATGCATCAATATTAGTATCGTGCAAACGGCGACGGTAGCCAAAAAATGGCGGCGGTGGCATCAGGCGTGGACCTGTGAATCCCTAGAAAGAAACAGCAACCGCCTTCGAGCACTGAAAACAATCGGCGGGCTCCACTGATAGTGAGAGAAAGTAATGGGTGAAAATGATCAACCATTGCGGGAGCCAAATGCTAAAGGCGGGCGCCGTCGAGGCCAAATTTTCACCTTCCTTCCCACTATTAAATTCAGCCAAGAGGACGCAATTGCAACTACCTAAGTGTAGGATTGATTAAATCTCCAAGTATCTATATGAAGCTATTGAGCTTAAGTGTGGAATTGAGATTATCTACAATGAAGCGCATGCAATATGAATTAAGTACGCTTAGCTCTTGCACAAGAATAACTCAAGGTGAGAACCCTAGACTTCTAGTAAGTCCGTGATAAAACTCACCGCTAGCTTTTATTAGAAAAGATCGATTACACACTCAAGCTTGAGACAAATAATCTTAAGTTACACCTAGGATCTCTCTTGTGTTTTCTCCAAGCTTCTCTCTAGTATAACACCCTCTCAAATACAAGTTTTCCTCTAAGCTCATACAAGTAATTCTCTTTCTCAAGCTCTCTAAGTGTCTTAGTCTATAGCTCTTAATTCATCTAGTTCAGATTGTTCATTTAGCTCGCTGAGTTCGTGCCTAACAAACAACTAATGCACGCTATTTATATAAATCTAACTAACTCTCATAAAGCTAGACTTTGTACACTTGTGCTGCACGGAAGAACTCCACCTCAACAATCTGTGTGAGCAATCCATGACAGAATTTCATCCATGCACAACATTGCTTTGTGTTTCTTCATCTTGATGATCCCACTTCCACATTGACAATCCGCGTGCTTCTCTTGACTTGTCCAACTCAGCGATCCCTGGTTTGCGCTCCATTGGAAAATGCTTCTCGAAACCCTGTTGCACACCATTTCTCCAATGCTCACTTCCAGACTTCCTTTCACATGGACCAAATCTCCTAAGCCCGCTTCCAGGATTCCACCCATGTAGCGTTGGATTAGTTATTTGTACTTTTTTTCATCTCTTCACTCAAAGCACGATCCTCTAGCTTAAACCGCAACCCCAATGGCTTAAAGCTAGACATTCTCGCTTCTTACTTCTTCACTATGAACCTTATGTCTTGGCGAGATTCAGCTTTCCCCGCTAGACTCAAAGCTAGACCCTGAACGGTTAAAGCTAGTCCTCTTGTGTTAAAGCTACACCCTAAACTCCTCGAGTATGTCCTGGTTAGCTTATAACACACAAAGAAAATTAATCACTTGTGTTTTTTCTCACCAAAACAAGCGGAAGGGTTTCAGCTAGCTCATTCTAGCTCTAGCTCAAACGAACAATTTCCCCCTTTTGATGATGACAAACCCTAACACAAGTAAGCTTATTTAAACATTGCGAAAATACTCAGTTAAGCTAAAAAACCTATTAAGCTTGTTCAAAATACTCAGTTAAGCATATAAGAGATATACTTATAAATTCGTCAGCTCTTAACACATTACCTTTTGTTCCCCCTTAGACCTAGACGGTCTGAGTCCAACTTAATTTTGATGAATGATGATAATTCTAAATAAACTTGTACCTGCTCATACCTGTCCATATTTCCCCCTTTTGACATCATCGAAAAATTCACACTTACTTCTACAAAGGGAACTAAAGTAAGCCTCACATTCAAGCTCAACTCAACAAGCATACACAAACAGTAGTAGGACCAGTTAATCATGACTGTAAACAAGAAGCAAGAAAATCACTCTAATCAATTGAAGGCATACTAATATAGCATATAAAATCCTCACGCCTTTTTGTAGCTGGAAACCTAACAATTCTAGCAATTACTTTGCATAATAAAAATCATAAAATACATAAGAACATCAACTCAAATCACCTTTTTCCTCAATATTTTCACCAGCTATACCATATATTTTGAATCGGTTGTGCATTTCTTCACTGTCGGCGTGCCTATGGATTATGATTTCCTACATTAGCTTGACACGGGTCTCTAGCTCGCGCTTGTGAAGCGAGACCAAATTAAATGCATATGATATCTCCTTTCCTGGAATGACTTCAATTGTCTCTGAATTACTGTGAACACCACCTCGCAAGATAGCACTAAATATACACGAGCTGCGCTTTTCTTCGAGGCCACATAGGATACTTCACCCATCGTACGCTTGCACACATAAGGCGCTTAGTTACTCATACTGGGAAGAAATAATCTCACGCTTGAGATGTGATGCAATAGAAGTGCTTAACATGAAATTTAAAAGGGCAAGTAACAGGGATAAAAGCCCATTTCACTAGGGATAGTACACACTCACACTCAAGATATATCATGTAAAAAGTATATGCATAAAAAGGGTAACTGACTCTTTGTCACAAAAATGAATACTTACATGGAGGAGCTAAACAAGGAATTAGGAAGCATTACATTAAAGTCAGCTAGGGATACCGTAGGAGTGGATCATTTCTATTGAATTGTAATATGGTTAGAATGTGATTATCACTCTCTATTTGTGGAGAAAGAAGAGCATGCAATTGATATAGAAGAGAGTACTCAATTTGCATTCAATATACAAGTCAAGCTAGATCTGCCTTTCGGAGTTGATACTGCATGTAAGTAAGTAAAGACGTGAAGCACAACTTAGCTACAGTTCCCAAAGTAGATAAAGTATGCTATATCATAGCCAATATAGAAGGAACTTACAACGAGTGAAGAGGTGGTCTAATTAAGAGGAATAAGACCGTGCTGAATTCTAAGGTGTAGAAAGGGTAATTTGTTGAGTGTCTTAATAAAGATATCATCTATCTTCTCTTCTATAGATAAATGAACTTACTCAAAACGCTTGTTCTCAACATGATCTCGCAAGAAATGGTGTCGCACATCAATGTGCTTTGTCCTGGAATGGTGCACTGGATTCTTCGATATGTTGATGACCCTAGTATTGTCACACAAGATCTGAAGCGTATCTAGCGAGATGCCATAATCAACCAGCTACTGCTTAAGCCATAGAAGTTGTGAACAACACGCATCTACAACTATATACTCGTCTTCTGTTGTGGACATTGCAATGGAATTATGCTTCTTCGAGCCACATGAGACTAAGCTGGGACCACGAAATTGAACCATACCACTAGCGCTTTTCCTGTCAACCAAATAACCAACATAATCGGCACCGTTATAGCCTAAAAGAGAAATCTCACCTCCACTTGGATACCATAAACACAAATCATAAGTCCCTTTAAGGTAGCAAAATATTTGCTTGACATTAGCTAGATGAGAGGCTCGAGAGTCGGACTGTGATTGAGCGCAAGATCCAACTGCAAAAACAATATCAGGCCTAGACGCAGTTAAGTACATAAGTGAACCTACCATAATCTTGTACATGGTCGCGTCGAACTTTTCACCATTAAGATCAGCATCAAGCTTCATGGTGGTGAAAATAGGCATGGTAGAGGCTTGCTAGTCTCCATTCCATACTTCTTGTGTAGCTCTTTGATGTATTTTGTTGATGTATCTGAATGTCATCCTTGAGTTGATTCACTTGTAGACCTAAAAATAATGTTATCTCACCAATCATACTCATGATGAACTTGAGACTCATGGTTGTCTTAAAGTCTTCTACGAGCTGCAAGTTAGTCGACCCAAATATAATATTATCAACATATACTTGAACAATTGAAACATCACCTTCAACTTTCAATAATAAATAGAGTCTTGTCAACAAGGCCTCTTTTGTAGTTGTGCTGAAGAAGGTAATCAGAGAGACAATCATATCCATTTCGAATAGAGCTTTTTCTAAGAAATAGACATGCTCTAGAAAAGCTGGATCCTCAAATCCCGATAGTTGTTTAACATACACATCCTCATTAAGCTTACCATTGAGGAAGGCAATCTTCACATCCATTTCGAATAACTCAAACCCCTTGTGTGAAGCGTAGGCTATCAACAATCGAATCGCTTCAAGACAAGCGACGGGTGAATATGTCTCATCATTATCGACACCTTCTTGTTGATTATAACCTTGAGCGACTAGTCTCGCTTTGTTGTGCACCACTTCACCAATGTCATCCAGCCTGTTCCGATACACCCAACCATTCCAATGACATTCATATCACCTGGCTTTAGCACGATCCGCCAAACTTGGTTGCGTTTAAACTCTTCAATCTCTTCTTGCATTGCTATAACCCAATCTAGATCTAGAAGGGCTTCAGATATGTTCTTTGGTTCCTGTAAAGATACAAAGTCATAGCTCGAATATAGGCTTTGAGTATTAGAGCGCTGGATGATCTTTCATCTGCTGACAATTACGCACTTCAACTTGAGTTGAATCTGGGAGAGTCAGGGTGGTTGTCTTCCTTTGAGAAGTTGCCAAAGAGCTTTTAGCAAGAGTAGTAGGATTGCTTGCATCTCCACTGGTTGTGCTTGAGCGGGAGAGGGTCACGTTGAAGCTTCAAGTGTACCTAAATCAGTACAGCTTGGACCCGCTGAATCCTCAGCATCATTCAGCGCGATTCCAGTTTTTAAGGGAGACCAGTAAAGTCTTCATCTTCGTCATCATGACCTGAATCTTCACGGAGAGAAGAAGAGAGGTGAGGAATAGAAGGTGAAGACTGACTTACCTTTAGAAATGGGTCTTCACTTGAATCTGGAGGAGAATCAATAGGCCTTTCATCAAACTTCACATGAACATTGTCCTCTATATTTATTTTCCTCTGATTTAGCACCTTGTATTCTTGACTTATAGGAGCGTAATCTAGGAAGATAGCTTCGTCGTTCCTGGCATCAAATTTTCCTAAGAGGTCCTTGCCATTGTGATTGACATAGCACTTGCATCCAAACACATTGTGCTCACAGCTTGTGGCCAATAGTGAGATGGTAAACCGCTGGAAAGAACCATAGTTCTAGCCATTTCTTCCAGGGTTCTATTCTTGCGTTCAACCACATCATTTTGCTCATGAATTCGGGGAGATGAGAAGTTATGATCAATCCTTTTGTCTTGACAAAATGTGAGGAACTCACAATTCTTGAATTCAGTCCCATTATCTAAGTCAGTTGCAAGAATAGGGATACCCGAGCTCTTTTCTAGAAGAAGTGCTAAGTTGTGAAAAGAATCAAATGCCTCATCCTTAAACATGAGAAAAAGAGTCCAGGTTAGATGATGCGATTACCTCCTTTTTGAACATGTAGTGGTTCACTTAGATCCATGTGAATGAGCTCTAGAGATGCTTTAGTGGACACTACCTTCATTGGAGTAAAGGAGCTTCTAGTCGCTTTGGATCTTAAGAACTCAGAGCTTGATGTCATGGAATTTGGCTTCATGCGAGGGAGACCACGAACAAGGCTTTTGGACTGGAGCTTGTGTAGAAGATGCAGGATGGCATGTCCGATGTGTTGATGCCATAGATTTGACTGCTCCTTGAGTGTAGCGAGACACATGTGTCTAGCTGGAGAGAAATTATAGTCAAACAAGTAAGTGTTTTCAACTCACTTACCTTTCATCAGGATTTCTTGATTTGGATCTCTCAAAATGCTTGAGGTTGTGTTGAACACACAACTGAGCTATACTTAAGAGGTTGACTTGAGGCTATAGACAAGATTGACATTTCAAACTTGGATAGCGTTAGTGAGCTGAACACTCCCTCTTGACTTGATTTTACCCTGTTTCTTGTCACCAAAAGATACACTTCCTCCATTTTTAGCTTGAAAAGAGAGTAAAACAGAAGACTTACAAGTCACATGACATGAGCAACCACTATTAGTGTACCACCTACTCTTCATTTCGACCTCAGTGTTAACCTATGATTTTGGATCTTCAGCTACCATTAAGCACATCGAGCTAGAGTTGGAGCTTAGAATATCTTGGCTTGAGTACAAAATGTAGCAAGATGTCCCTTCTCCTTGCATTTGTATCACACAATGTCTTGGATGTACCGCTACTTGACTTCTTCTTTCTTGAATTTACTTTGTGTTTTGAAGAATTTCTTAAGCAGCTTGGCCATCGTGGCAATTTCCTTGTCTTCCTTGACCCAAACTATGAGAGAGTATGAATCTATGCAAGAGCTCCTGTTTTGATACCAATTGCAGGATCGATTAATCTCTAAGTAACTCAAGTAGCTATATGAAGCTATTGAGCTTAAGTTCGGAATTGAGATTAGCTACAATGAAGCACAAGTAATATGAATTAAGTACGCTTAGCTCTTGCACAATAATTACTCAAGTTAAGAACCCTAGACTTTTAGAAAATCAGGGATAAAACTCACCACTAGCTTGTATTAGAAAAAGATCGATTACACACTCAAGCTTGAGACAATTACTCTTAAGCTACACCTATCTTCTCCTTAGTATTTTCTCGAAACATCTCTTCTAGTGTATCAGTATCTCAAATAAAAGTTTTCTTCTCATATCATAAAAGTAATTCTCTCTCTCAAGCTCTCTAAATGTCTTATGCTACAACTCTGAATTCATTTAGTTCAGATCGTTCATTTAGCTAGCTGCATTTTTTCCTAACAAACACCTAATGAATGCTATTTATAGAAATCTAACTAACTATCGTAAAGCTAGACTTTCTACACTTGCGCTGCACAGAACAACTCCACCTCAGCAATCCGTGTGATTAATCCATAACAGAATTGCATCCATGCACAACATTGCTTTGTGTTTCTTCTGATTGATAATCCCGCTTGCACGTTCGCAATCCGCGTGCTTCTCTTGATTTGTCCAGCTCATCAATTCCTTGTTATCGCTCTATTGGAAAATGCTTCTCGCAACCCCGTTGCACACCATTTCTACAATTCCCGCTTCCAGTCTTCCCATCGCATGGACCAAATCACCTAAGTTCGCTTCCAAGATTACATCCATGTAGCACTGGATCAATTACTTGTACTACTCTTCATCTCTTCACTTGAAGCTTGATCCTCGATATTAAAGCGCAACCCTGCTGGCATAAAGATAGACTTTCTCGCTTATTATTTATTCACTACAAACCTTATTCAGTCTTTGCGAGATTCAGCTTTCCCGCTAGACTCAAAACTAGACCCTGAATGGTCAAAGCTAGTCCTTTTGTGTTAAAGCTACGCCTTAAACTCCTCGAGCATGACCTGGTTATCTTAAAACACACAAAGTACATTAAACACTTGAGTTATCATCAAAACAAGCGGAACGATTGGGCTAGCTGATTCTAGCTCTATATCAAACCAACACTAATCTAATTATTTAAAAAGGAAAAATAAAACTACCTGCGTCAGGTTGCCTGCCGAAAAGAGCCTTGTTCAACGTCATGGATAGACGTCATTAATGCTCAATTTGGCGCATTGGGCTTCTCCAAGTCAACTTCATCGACTACACCTTTCGAGAACCTTTCAAAATACTTCTTCACTCACTGCCCATTTACCTTAAAAACATTATGGGTCTCCTAAGGAACCATGAGGATACACCTTCACAATGACATATGGTCCCATCCATCGGGATCTCAACTTTATGGGGAACAATTTGAGGCGAGGCGAAAATAATATGACCTTATCTTTAGATTTGAATGCCTTCCTCAAAATGTTCTTATCATGTCATGCCTTCGTCTTTTCTTTGTAATGAAAGGCATTATCATAGGCCTCTCAAGTTTGGCCTCTTCCAACTCACTCAATTGGAGTTTTCTAAACTCCTCAGCTACATCTAAGTGCATGTTGCACTTCTGGACAACCCAATACGCTCTATGCTCAAGTTCCACCTGGAGAAAGCAGGCCTTACCTAACACAAGCCGATTTGGTGACATACCAATGGGTGTTTTGTAAGCTGTCATGTACGCACAAAGAGCATCATATAATCGTAAGTTCCAGTCCTTCCGACCGGGAGAGACAGTCTTCTCTAGAATGACCTAAATTTCTCTATTAGACACCTCTTCCATGCCATTCATCAAGGGGTGATTTGCCGTAGAAATCCACTTCTTAAAATGGTACTTTGTCAAAAGTTTAGCGATCGTTCTATTACAAAATTTGTGCCCCTATCACTTACAATCACCTTAGAAATCCCGAATCTAGAAAATATACGGGACTTCAGGAAATCTGCCACCGCCTAAGCATTGTCAAATCGAGTGGCTTTATCTTTAACCCACTTGAAGATGTAGTCCACCGCGAGCAATATGTACATATTACCTCCGGAATTAAGGAAAGAACCCATAAAATCAATGCCCCAAACGTCAAAGATCTTGCAAAAAACCATGGGCTCTTGTGGCATTTCTTGCCCCTTGTTCATATTCCTGACCCTTTGTCACTTGTCCCAGGACTGACAAAAATCATTTGCATCGCAAAAGAGAGTCGGCCACCAAAATCCTGCCTCAAGAACTTTCCTAGCCTTGCGCTATGATCCAAAATGACCCCACATGCACCATCATGACAAAATCTAAAGATTGAAGACACCACATTCTCTCTAATGCACCAGCACACTACCTGGTCAGCTCCAAGTTTCCACAAATGTGGATCATCCCACCCAAAATGTTTTGCCCAACTGCTCAGCCTATCTTTCGCAGCTTTGTTATATGTGTGTGGAAACATGCCCGTGGTGAGATAATTCACCAAGTCAGCGTACCACAGCTCAATGTTATCAAGGTGCAAAAGAAAATCGCCAGGGAAGACGGTGTGGATTTGTGTATGCGGGGCATTTTCCTCATGGAAAAGTCTACTAAGGTGGTCTGTAACAAGATTTTCAACACCTTTCTTATCCTTGATCTCAATGTCAAATTCATGCAAGAGGAGAATCCACTGATTTAGTCTAGGCTTGGCGTCTTTCTTCGCCATCAAATAACGGAGTGTTACATGGTCAGTATAAATAATCACCTTGGTACCTAGGAAGTATTGTCGGAACTTTTCTAGCACAAAGACCACAACAATAAGTTCATTCTCCGTTGTAGTGTAATTTCTCTGGGCATCATTCAACGTAGTAGAAGCATACTGAATGACATGGGAGGCGCACGTCTCTTTCTGGCCCAAGACCGTACACACATCATAAACGCTGGCATCACACATAAGTCAAAGGGTTTGGTTCAATCAGGATCTTGGATAATAGGTTCACTTGTGAGGCGCTCTTTCAAGTCATCAAAATCTACCTTGAAAGCATCATTGAATTATACCCAACATCATTTTTCAGCAGCTCCCACAAGGGTGAGAAAGTCTTAGAGAAGTCCTTAATAAACCTGCGATAAAATCCTACATGGCCTAAGAAAGAACGCACTTCACGCACATTAGTAGGATAAGGAAAAGTTTGAATTACATCAACCTTTTCCCTGTCAACCTCAATAACCTTAGCAGAGACTATATGACCTAAAACAATACCTTGATCAATCATAAAATGATATTTTCAGAATTCAAGCAAAGGTTAGTCTCAACACACCTAGAAAGAAATAATGACAAGTGATGAAGGCATGAATCAATATCATCTCCATGTACAGTAACATCATCCATGAGCACCTCTATAAAATTTTCAATGTACATAGAGAAAATGCTCAGCATACAATGCTGAAATGTACCTGGGGCATTGCATAGACCGAATGGCATCTAAACGAGAGGAAAATGTACCAAAGGAAGATCTTAATGTAGTTTTGTCTTGATCCTTAGTAGCAATGTCTATTTGGAAATAGCCAGAATACCCATCAATGAAATAGTACTACGCTGGTCCTGCTATGGTAATCAATGTAGACTTTGTAGCATGTCTTGTTACCGCGTTCAATGTAGGGAAGGGGAAAATGGTCCTTTCTTGTTACCGCGTTTGGCTTACGATAATCAATGTAGACTCTATAGTCTGTCTAAGGTCGAGTAGCAACCTTATCACCATTAGGATTCTCCACTATCTGAATTCTTCCCTTCTTTAGCACCACTTATATGAGGCTAACCCATTTACTATCAGAGATAGAATATATCATCCCTGCTTGCAAGATTTTCAGCACCTCCTTCTTTACCACCTCCATCATAGGTGGGTTCAGGCACCTTTGAGGCTGCCTCACTTGTTTCTCCTTGCGCTCCAGCAAAATGCGTTGAGTACAAGTTGTAGGGCTAATCCTATGGATATCAACAATAGTCCATGCAATTGCAGACTTGTGCTTCTTTAGCACATTTGTTAACCTTTCTTCTTCATCTTGGGTGAGCTTACTTGAAATGATAACTGGTAAAGTTTCATTCTCACCCAAGAACGCATATTTCAAATGGTCATGTAGGGTTTTCAAGTCAACCTCCAGAGCCTGCACAATAGATGGTAAAAGCTTTTCGCTTGGCAGCCTTAGTGGTATCACATTATTACCATTTAAATGGTACGGTGGTTGAAACTTAGTATCAATCACCATTTTCGATTCCTGCACATTAGCTGATAAAGAGAAATATAGACTAGAATCTATAACAAGAGATTTCATATCGTCTAGTCTATCATCATCAAACACATCTTGTATAACAGGTTCTATCAAATCTATGGCATAAGAAAATTGGCCACCAGAAGGATGTTTCATAGCCTCATAGATATTGAAGTGAATGATGTTTCCATAGAATTCCATGGTTGGAGAAACTTTATCAACCTTTATCATAGCACACGCTATTTTCAAGAATGGTCTATGACAGGCGTAAAACGGTCGTTGTTCCTATCAAAGATACCCAACTTAATAAATCCACTAGTAAAGCGGTAAGAAGGGGTCGAATCCCAAGAGAGCCACAACGATAGCTTAATTCAATTTGTGTTACCAAATAGTAATTGGGGGTTTTTGGTTTGTAAACTAACTAGCAATATTAAAACGTGAATTGTTGGATTTTGTAAACTATAACGATGGAAAGCTCACTCTTTTAGTATCAGCGCATTATTCTTATGGAAAGTTGATCATCGAATTCTATAAAAGTTATGTTCTTTAAATAAATAATCTAGTTGCCCTACTCATTGTTCGTAAATAGCAACTAGTCCAAATAGTCCTAGAAACCCTTGTGTTATGCAATAACCAAAGAAATCCTAAGGTTCAACTACTCAACAACATAAAGATCAAAGATATGTAGGCCTATGCAATACCATTGACAAATTGCCGATACTCAACACAGGTTTATAATCTCTACAAAATAAGCACTCGCCAATAGTCTATGCTAATTCTGATTGCTACCTAAAAGACAAGACTTTTCAAATCGAATTATCAAGCCTAGCGATATGAATGAATAATAATCATCCTAGTTTGCAACCTAGATAAAATCAATATCAATCAATGACAATAATCACAAGAGAATATAAAACAATGCTAAAATTATTATTAGAACATAAACAATAGAATTCTCACAAACAATTCCTAGAATAATGGCCTCAACCTAAGTGTGAACTCGTAGGAACTTAGCCAGACATAGCCAAGAGAAAGCTATACATAATTATGGATGAACTAACCAGGGATGAAGGTAGAAGATGGCACAAAGGTGGGAGCTTTCTTCTTGGCTGCTGAATCTCTAAGAACTAATTTGTGAAAGTGGCAAAAGATAAATCTAACCTAAAATCTAAAGGTTTATATAGTATCTATCCTCTAGGAAATAAAATAACAGAAAATAAAAGATAAAATAGGGAAAAAATGATAGAAATTCAGACTGCATCAGCAATTAGGCCGGTCCGCGTCGGCAGTCTCGATCGAGACATGTGAGTCTCAGTCGAGAATTTTTCCCTAGTCACTTAGAATCAGCGCAACTCTCGATCGCTACCTCCAAGTCGCGATCGCGACTTTCATGTCGAGGCAAAGTCTCGATCGAGACATTTGGGTCTCGGTCGAGACATCTATGTCGAGGGAAAATCTCGATCGAGACTTTTGGGACTCGGTCGAGACATTTTCTTCGTGGCTCTTTCTCGTCGTGGCGCCTCCTCTCGGACTGGTCTTTGGTCTTCGGTCTTCTTATAAGCTTCCGAGGCAGCTCGGCTTCGCTTCTCAGCTTCTCCATGGGTGTAGGTGTGGTAGTCTTCTCTCTAGCTCCGTCCCAAATGCACTAAAGGTGAGTACAAATAGGATCTCCATAATACAAACCACAAAATAACGCTTATGAGAATCCCGCAAATCCATAAGTGAACATCATACCTGATTCCGGGAATACCACTCAATAAGCATCTAAACACCACTAATCCTAAGCTAATAGTCGCTAGTTAACACCATATAATAAGCTCCTATCAAACCTCCCCACACTTAAACCTTGCTCGTCCTCGAGTAAGCAAAATAAAACTCATTACTCCTAAAAAGCACAAAGGTCTACAGTAAGCGTAGAGAAAGCCTGCTAGCGACTATACTCCAAACTCTAAATGTAAATAAGCACTAACCTACTCCGATCTATCTCTCCGAGATGTCCTACCCAAAACCCTCCTTATTTCTCCACTTCATATGTCACCACTCCAATACAATAGTAATAATCGAACCAAGTGGTGTGATTTTAAGCACATGTGGAATCCTAATCTCCTCTAAGGGTAAGGGTACATAAATATGACATAATAAAGATAAAATCGAGTCTCCCACTCGCTTATACACATCTTATTCCTCCTCTTCGAGTAATGTCCTAAACCACTAGATAATATGATCAATCCACAAATCACAACCACCAATCCTAATTTAAAAATTCTGCATAGTACAACCACAACAATATGCATCAAACTCCAAGAAATAGAGATCTAATCCTAGGATCTAACACAACCGCCGATAATATGTAGCAAAACTAATAAACTAATGGAATGGTAAGCATGCAAAGTGTGGATAATAATAAGCTCATAAGTAGAGAGATAAAAAGCTAAAACTAACTCCTTATCCCTCCTTGGTGAATCCTAGAACCCGAGACATCCTTCAACTCCCTTCTTATGTCTCATGCGCCATTAGATATGCAATCAAATAAATAATCACAAAACAAAGTAAATCCGGCGCCCTTTCGGGTTTTCACCAAATTCTAAGTGGAGGATCTTTTTCTATTCTATTCTTTATTTTTATTTTTCAGGCACCAACCTTTTCCTTTTTATCCATTTCTGCTTGCCTGGTTTTTATTCTTTTATATTTTCGTATTCTTTTTCGATTTTTTTCGTTTCTTTTTCGAATTATTTTCGTAAATTTTTTTTTGATTTTTTTTTAAAACAGATGCAATTGTTCAAGACGCGATATAAGTTCTGGTACACACTCGATCCAAAAACAACTTAAAACAGTTCAGAAAAGACTCTAAAAATATAAAGATAGCAAGAAAAATAGCAAAACAGCATAAACCCCTCCTCGGTACGGTAACTCCTCTCCCCACACTTGAACAACGCATTGTCCTTAATGCAACAAAAGAGGGCATCATAAAAAGAGGGAAGAGGGGGAAGGTACCGCAATCACTCATCGTCATGTCGTCAGAGTCGCGGTTGAGACTTACTTGTCGCGGTCGAGACATTTTTCGGAAATTTTTCGGAAAGTCAGTTAATGTCGTCTCGATTGAGACCCTATAGTCGCGGTCGAGACTTCTTCTCAGGGACGAATTCTCAATCGAGACCCAATAATCTCGATCGCGACTTGAGTGATTTCGGTTGATTTTGTCTGTTTTACTCCTCTAATGGCGTCCTTCCTGCTGACTCCTTAGACTTTCTAATGAAAATAACAAAAACAAAACAAACAAATGGGATTAAAGTTAGTAAAAATCACCCGGGTTGCCTCCCGATCAGCGCCTTATTTAACGTCGTGGCATGACGTACGATCTCTCATTCATTGTTTTTCCAATCCTTTCCGGATCGCATCATCTAGCAATAATTTCTTAAACCATGGATGGAAAGGTTTGAACCTTAGACCATTTTCCTCCTTCACCACCCATACGTGCTTGGGCTTCTTCTCCTTTTTTCTCTCCCCACTCTTATTTTTGGATTTACCCTTTGCCTTCGCTTTTGCTTTCTTGGGGACCTGCACAACAGCTTTAGCAGGTTTATTTTCCTGTGTGGTTAGAAAGGTGGGGCCACTGCCCAAAACAACACTAGAGCCTAGCTCGGAAATTTTAATGACATCATTCACGCAGAACACTGAGCTATCATCTAGGGGTTGTGCCTTAGTCCCAAATATATTAAAGTTGACTACATCCCCATTAAATTCAAGCGTAAGCGCCCCGGTATCTAGATCTAGCTTAGTCTTAGATGTCCGCATAAACGGTCTACCTAGAAGAACAGGTGTAGCATGCGTCTCATGTTTGTCATCTAGCACATAGAAATCCGCAGGAAAAATAAGATTTTCTACCTTTACCAACACATCTTCGACCAACCCTCCCGGGTAAATCGCAGATCCGTCGGCTAGTTGCAAAACAATCCCAGTTTTACTCATGCGCCCTAAACCTAATGATTCGTACACCGAGTAAGGTAAAACATTTATCGAAGCTCCTAAGTCTAACATAGCTCTATATATTCTAGTTTTACCTATGGTACAAGGCATGCTCACCATTCCTGGGTCTACGCGCTTGGTAGCTATCATTGGCTGGATGGCCGCAGAGACCCTTCCGCTTACCTGTACCTTTTTCCTTCCTTGCAGCTTCTCGTTTGTTTTCGTAGTGCACATCTCATTCAATCGCGTAGCAAAACGGGGCACCTTCTTGGCGAGTTGGAGTAGATAAATATTCCCCTGGCATTTCCCGAACCTCTTCAGGATCTCATCGTCATCCCGAACGTCATCCTCTGGAAGTCGCGGTCGAGATTCGGTGTCGCGGTCGAGACAGTTTTCGGAAAAATTTTCGTCTTTCGGATCACCGTCATATCGATCCAGAGGTTGGAGTCGCGATCGAGATTTCTCCTCGGGGGCAATGTCGCGGTCGAGAGTTTCTGGTCGCGATCGCGAGTTCTTCTCGGGGCTTAAGTCTCGGTTGAGACTTTCATGTCTCGGTCGAGACATCTCCGCAGTCTCTTCCTCCTCGTCTTTTTCACGGCCCTTTTCCTCTCCTAGCGTCGAGATTACACTTACATTCTCTCGCTGTGCTGCTACGGCCTGAGATGGTAACTTTCCCGAGCCTTGCTGTTGAAGATTGTTGACCGCCTCCGCTACAAGAGCAGCCTGCTTTTCTAAGCTCCTTATGCTCGACTCCACAGTTTCGACGTGGGCTGTAAACTGCTTGGTCAAGGACTCGAGCATCTCCTTCAGCGATGGTTCGTCGGCTTTTGGTGGGTATGGCACACGGTATTGATTGTTGTATTGATACGGCCTGTTCTGCGCCCCAGACGAATCTCCCCATCAAAATCCGGGATGATCGTTGCCTCTCGGATTGTAGTTGTTCTCGCTGGTTGTAATTTTTGTTGTTGTTTTCATAGCGAGGTCGAGGCGGCCCGAAACCTCCTACGGTGTGTACTTCAACGATGGTCTGGTCCTGAGCTGCGGGCACATGTCGGTAGGATGACTCTCGTCCGCACAAATACCACATACTCTCGTAGCTTAGAATTTCCGATGGCGATGTTCTTGATCATACTTTTTAGCTCCGCTATTTCGCTTTTCCACTCAGGCTCTCCAGAGCTCACAGCATTAGCTCCTTTCCTCGTGTACGTTCTCCCGAAGCTCCTCGTTCCTTCCGCGATCTCATTCAATCGTGCTCTAGCTTCGGCGGGAGTCAAATTCAGCACACTCACATTACACGCAGCATCTACTAATCTCCGCTCATTTTCTAGCAACCCATTATAGAGGTGGGTCACCAAATCCTTCTCCTCAAACCCGTGAAACGGGCAACTCGCACACAGTCTCGCGAACCTCTCAACGTAATCGTACAGCGTCTCAGCGTCCTGCTGTTCCACCATTGCTATCGCCCTTTTCAACGCAACCGCCTTCTTGGACGGGAAATACTTATTGAGGAAGGCTTTGTGAAGCTTCTCCCGTGTGTTGATACTCCCGGTGGGCAACAAGTAATACCACTGTCGCGCGGTATCTTTCAGCATGAGACCGAAAGCTCTCATCTTTATTTGCTCATCTGTGACGTTACTCGGCTTGCTGCAGTTGCAGATGTCGTGGAACTCACTAAGATGCATGATCGGGTCCTCCCCAACCAAGCCATGAAATTTAGGTAGGAAATTGATGAAACCGGTCTTTAGTTCGAAAGTAACGCCGGCATTCAGGGTAGGCAGTGTCACTCCTAGATGTTGTTGCGTCAGATCAGGGTCTGTAAGCTCGTGCAACGTTCTGGCCGCCATTGACTCAATTACTAGATTCTGCAGGGATTGTCGCAGATTCCGCAAGTGCGTCCACTCTATCTCTGGAATAAAATCAAGCAAATCTAAATTAGTGGCTCGAGTGTGGACCATAAGATAGGTCCACACCAAGATAACACAAAAAGAAACAAACTATAACAGTTGGCTCCCCGGCAATGGCGCCAAAATTTGACAGGCTTAAAACGGTCGTTGTTCCTATCAAAGATACCCACCTTAATAAATCCACTAGTAAAGCGGTAAGAAGAGGTCGAATCCCAAGAGAGCCACAACGATAGCTTACTTTAATTTATGTTACCAAATAGTAACTCGGGGTTTTTGGTTTGTAAACTAACTAGCAATATTAAAACGTGAATTGTTGGATTTTGTAAACTATAACGATGGAAAGCTCACTCTTTTAGCATCAGCGCATTATTCTAATGGAAAGTTGATCATCGAATTCTATAAAAGTTATGTTCTTTAAATAAATAATCTAGTTGTCCTATTCTTTGTTCGTAAATAGAAACTAGTCCAAATAGTCCTAGAAACCCTTTTTGTATGCAATACCCAAAGAAATCCTAAGGTTAAATTACTCAATAGCATAAAGATCAAAGATATGTAGGCCTATGCAATAACATTGGCAAATCGTCGATACTCGACACAGGTTTATAATCTCTACTAAATAAGCACTCGCAAATAGTCTATGCTAATTCAGATTGCTACCTAAAAGACAAGACTTTTCAAATCGAATTATCAAGCCTATCGATATGAATGAATAATAATCAACCTAGTTTGCAACCTAGATAAAATCAATATTAATCAATGACAATAATCACAAGAGAATATAAAACAATGCTAAAATTATAATTAGAACATAAACAATAGAATTCTCACAAACAATTCCTAGAATAATGGCCTCAACCTAAGAGTGAACTCGTAGGAACTTAGCCAGACATAGCCAAGAGAAAGCTATACATAATTATGGATGAACTAACCAGGGATGAAGGTAGAAGATGGCACAAAGGTGGGAGCTTTCTTCTTGGCTGCTGAATCTCTAAGAACTAATTTGTGAAAGTGGCAAAAGATAATTCTAACCTAAAATCTAAAGGTTTATATAGTATCTATCCTCTAGGAAATAAAATAACAGAAAAGAAAAGATAAAATAGGGAAAAAATGATAGAAATTCGGACTGCATCAACAATTGGGCCGGTCTGCGTCGGCAGTCTCGATCGAGACATGTGAGTCTCAGTCGAGAATTTTTCCCTAGTGACTTAGAATCAGCGCAACTCCCGATCGCTACCTCCAAGTCGCGATCACGACTTTCATGTCGAGGCAAAGTCTCGATCGAGACATTTGGGTCTCGGTCGAGACATCTATGTCGAGGGCAAATCTCGATCGAGACTTTTGGGACTCGGTAGAGACATTTTCTTCGTGGCTCTTTCTCGTCGTGGCGCCTCCTCTCGGACTGGTCTTCGGTCTTCAGTCTTCTTATAAGCTTCCGAGGCAGCTCGGCTTCGCTTCTCAGCTTCTCCATAGGTGTAGGTGTGGTAGTCTTCTCTCTAGCTCCGTCCCAAATGCACTAAAGGTGAGTACACTAGGATCTCCATAATACAAACCACAAAATAACGCTTATGAGCATCCCGCAAATCCATAAGTGAACTCATACCTGATTCCGGGAATACTACTCAATAAGCACCTAAACACCACTAAGCCTAAGCTAATAGTCGCTAGTTAACACCATATAATAAGCTCCTATCAAACCTCCCCACACTTAAACCTTGCTCGTCCTCGAGTAAGCAAAATAAAACTCATTACTCCTAAAAAGCACAAAGGTCTACAGTAAGCGTAGAGAAAGCCTGGTAGCGACTATACTCCAAACTCTAAATGTAAATAAGCACTAACTTACTCCGATCTATCTCTCCGAGATGTCCTACCCTAAACCCTCCTTATTTCTCCACTTCATATGTCACCACTCCAATACAATAGTAATAATCGAACCAAGTGGTGTGATTTTAAGCACATGTGGAATCCTAATCTCCTCTAAGGGTAAGGGTACATAAATATGACATAATAAAGATAAATCGAGTCTCCCACTCGCTTATACACTTCTTATTCCTCCTCTTCGAGTAATGTCCTAAACCACTAGATAATATGTTGAATCCCCACAAATCACAACCACCAATCCTAATTTAAAAATTCTGCATAGTACAACCACAACAATATGCATCAAACTCCAAGAAATAGAGATCTAATCCTACGATCTAACACAACCGCCGATAATATGTAGAAAAACTAATAAACTAATGAAATGGTAAGCATGCAAAGTGTGGATAACAATAAGCTCATAAGTAGAGAGATAAAAAGCTAAAACTAACTCCTTATCCCTCCTTGGTGAATCCTAGAGCCCGAGACATCCTTCAACTACCTTCTTATGTCTCCTGCGCCATTAGATATGCAATCAAATAAATAATCACAAAACAAAGTAAATTCGCCCTTTCGGGTTTTCACCAAATTCTAAGTGGTAGGATCTTTTTCTATTCTATTGTATTCTTTATTTTTATTTTTCAGGCACCAACCTTTTCCTTTTTATCCATTTTTGCTTGCCTGGTTTTTATTCTTTTATTTTTTCGTATTCTTTTTCGATTTTTTTCGTTTCTTTTTCGAATTATTTTCGTAAATTGTTTTTTGATTTTTTTTAAAACAGATGCAATTGTTCAAGACGCGATATAAGTTCTGGTACAGACTCGATCCAAAAACAACTTAAAACAGTTCAGCAAAGACTCTAAAAATATAAAGATAGCAAGAAAAATAGCAAAACAGCATAAACCCCTCCTCGGTACGGTAACTCCTCTCCCCACACTTGAACAACGCATTGTCCTCAATGCAACAAAAGAGGGCATCATAAAAAGAGGGAAGAGGGGGAAGGTACCGCAATCACTCATCGTCATGTCGTCAGAGTCGCGGTCGAGACTTACTTGTCGCGGTCGAGACATTTTTCGAAAATTTTTCGGAAAGTCAGTTAATGTCGTCTCGATTGAGACCCTATAGTCGCGGTCGAGACTTCTTCTCGGGGACGAATTCTCAATAGAGACCCAATAATCTCGATCACGACTTGAGTGATTTCGGTTGATTTCGTCTGTTTTACTCCTCTAATGGCGTCCTTCCTGCTGACTCCTTAGACTTTCTAATGAAAATAACAAAAACAAAACAAACAAATAGGATTAAAGTTAGTAAAAATCCCCCGGGTTGCCTCCCGATCAGCGCCTTATTTAACGTCGTGGCATGACGTACGATCTCTCATTCATTGTTTTTCCAATCCTTTCCGGATCGCATCATCTAGCAATAATTTCTTAAACCATGGATGGAAAGGTTTGAACCTTAGACCATTTTCCTCCTTCACCACCCATACGTGCTTGGGCTTCTTCTCCTTTTTGCTCTCCCCACTCTTATTTTTGGATTTACCCTTTGCCTTTGCTTTTGCTTTCTTGGGGACCTGCCCAACAGCTTTAGCAGGTTTCTTTTCCTGTGTGGTTAGAAAGGTGGGGCCACTGCCCAAAACAACACTAGAGCCTAGCTCGGAAATTTTAATGACATCATTCACGCAGAACACTGAGCTATCATCTAGGGGTTGTGCCTTAGTCCCAAATATATTAAAGTTGACTACATCCCCATTAAATTCAAGCGTAAGCACCCCGGTATCTAGATCTAGCTTAGTCTTAGATGTCCTCATAAACGGTCTACCTAGAAGAACAGGTGTAGCATGCGTCTCATGTTTGTCATCTAGCACATAGAAATCCGCAGGAAAAATAAGATTTTCTACCTTTACCAACGCATCTTCGACCAACCCTCCCGGGTAAATCGTAGATCCGTCGGCTAGTTGCAAAACAATCCCAGTTTTACTCATGCGCCCTAAACCTAATGATTCGTACACCGAGTAATGTAAAACATTTATCGAAGCTCCTAAGTCTAACATAGCTCTATAAATTCTAGTTTTACCTATGGTACAAGGGATGCTCACCATTCCTGGGTCTACGCGCTTGGTAGCTATCCTTGGCTGGATGGCCGCAGAGACCCTTCCGCTTACCTGTACCTTTTTCCTTCCTTGCAGCTTCTCGTTGTTTTCGTAGTGCACATCTCCTTCAATCGCGTAGCAAAACGGGCACCTTTCTTGGCGTGTTGGAGTAGATAAATATTCCCCTGGCATTTCCCGAACCTCTTGAGATCTCATCGTCATCCCGAACGTCATCCTCTGGAAGTCGCGGTCGAGATTCGGTGTCGCGGTCGGATGACATTTTTTGGAAAATTTTCGTTCTTCGGATCACCGTCATATCGATCGAGAGGTTGGAGTCGCGATCGAGATTTCTCCTCGGGGGCAATGTCGCGGTCGAGAGTTTCTGGTCGCGATCGCGAGTTCTTCTCGGGGCTTAAGTCTTGGTTGAGACTTTCATGTCTCGGTCGAGACATCTCCGCAGTCTCTTCCTCCTCGTCTTTTTCACGGCCCTTTTCCTCTCCTAGCGTCGAGATTACACTTACATTCTCTCGCTGTGCTGCTACGGCCTGAGATGGTAACTTTCCCGAGCCTTGCTGTTGAAGATTGTTTACCGCCTCCGCTATCTGAGCAGCGTGCTTTTCTAAGCTCCTTATGCTCGACTCCGCTGTTTGGACGTGGGCTGTAAAGTGCTTGGTCAAGGACTCGAGCATCTCCTTCAGCGATGGTTCGGCGACTTTTGGTGGGTATGGCACACGGTATTGATTGTTGTATTGATACGGCCTGTTCTGCGCCCCAGACGAATCTCCCCATCAAAATCCTGGATGATCGTTGCCTCTCAGATTGTAGTTGTTCTCGCTGGTTGTAATTGTTGTTGTTGTTTTCATAGCGAGGTCGGGGCGGCCCGAAACCTCCTACGGCGTGTACTTCAGCGATGGTCTGGTCCTGAGCTGCGGGCACATGTCGGTAGGATGACTCTCGTCCGCACAAATACCACATACTCTTGTAGGCTTAGAATTTCCGATGGCGATGTTCTTGATCATACTTTTTAGCTCCGCTATTTCGCTTTTCCACTCAGGCTCTCCGGTGCTCACAACATTAGCTCCTTTCCTCGTGTACGTTCTCCCGAAGCTCCTCGTTCCTTCCGCGATCTCATTCAATCGTGCTCTAGCTTCGGCGGGAGTCAAATTCAGCACACTCACATTACACGCAGCATCTACTAATCTCCGCTCATTTTCTAGCAACCCATTATAGAGGTGGGTCACCAAATCCTTCTCCTCAACCCGTGAAACGGGCAACTCTCACACAGTCTCGCGAACCTCTCAACGTAATTTGTACAACGTCTCAGCGTCCTGCTGTTCCACCATTGCTATCGCCCTTTTCAACGCAACCGCCTTCTTGGACGGGAAATACTTATTGAGGAAGGCTTTGTGAAGCTTCTCCCATGTGTTGATACTCCCGGTGGGCAGCAAGTAATACCACTGTCGTGCGGTATCTTTCAGCATGAGACCGAAAGCTCTCATCTTTATTTGCTCATCTGCGATGTTACTCGCTTGCTGCAGTTGTAGATGTCGGTGGAACTCACTAAGATGCATGATCGGGTCCTCCCCAACCAAGCCATCAAATTTAGGTAGCAAATTGATGAAACCGGTCTTAGTTCGAAAGTAACGCCGGCATTCAGGGTAGGCAGCGTCACTCCTAGATGTTGTTGCGTCAGATCAGGGTCTGTAAGCTCGTGCAACGTTCTGGCCGCCATTGACTCAATTACTAGATTCTGCAGGGATTGTCGCAGATTCCGCAGGTGCGTCCGCTCTATCTCTGGAATAAAATCAAGCAAATCTAAATTAGTGGCTCGAGTGTGGACCATAAGATAGGTCCACACCAAGATAACACAAAAAAGAAACAAACTATAACAGTTGGCTCCCCGGCAATGGCGCCAAAATTTGACAGGCTTAAAACGGTCGTTGTTCCTATCAAAGATACCCACCTTAATAAATCCACTAGTAAAGCGGTAAGAAGAGGTCGAATCCCAAGAGAGCCACAACGATAGCTTACTTTAATTTATGTTACCAAATAGTAACTCGGGGTTTTTGGTTTGTAAACTAACTAGCAATATTAAAACGTGAATTGTTGGATTTTGTAAACTATAACGATGGAAAGCTCACTCTTTTAGCATCAGCGCATTATTCTAATGGAAAGTTGATCATCGAATTCTATAAAAGTTATGTTCTTTAAATAAATAATCTAGTTGTCCTATTCTTTGTTCGTAAATAGCAACTAGTCCAAATAGTCCTAGAAACCCTTTTTGTATGCAATACCCAAAGAAATCCTAAGGTTAAATTACTCAACAGCGTAAAGATCAAAGATATTTAGGCCTATGCAATACCATTGGCAAATCGCCGATACTCGACACAGGTTTATAATCTCTACAAAATAAGCACTCGCAAATAGTCTATGCTAATTCTGATTGCTACCTAAAAGACAAGACTTTTCAAATCGAATTATCAAGCCTAGCGATATGAATGAATAATAATCATCCTAGTTTGCAACCTAGATAAAATCAATATCAATCAATGACAATAATCACAAGAGAATATAAAACAATGCTAAAATTATTATTAGAACATAAACAATAGAATTCTCACAAACAATTCCTAGAATAATGGCCTCAACCTAAGAGTGAACTCGTAGAAACTTAGCCAGACATAGCCAAGAGAAAGCTATACATAATTATGGATGAACTAACCAGGGATGAAGGTAGAAGATGGCACAATGGTGGGAGCTTTCTTCTTGGCTGCTGAATCTCTAAGAACTAATTTGTGAAAGTGGCAAAAGATAATTCTAACCTAAAAACTAAAGGTGTATATAGTATCTATCCTCTAGGAAATAAAATAACAGAAAATAAAAGATAAAATAGGGAAAAACTGATAGAAATTCAGACTGCATCAGCAATTGGGCCGGTCCGCGTAGGTAGTCTCGATCGAGACATTTGAGTCTCGGTCGAGACTTTTTCGCCAGTCACTCAGAATCGGCGCAGCTCTCAATCGCTACCTCCAAGTTGCGATCACAACTTTCATGTCGAGGCAAAGTCTCGACGAGACATTTGGATCTCGGTCGAGACATCTATGTCGAGGGCAAATCTCGATCGAGACTTTTGGGTCTCGGTCGAGACATTTTCTTCCTGGATCTTTCTCGTCGTGGCGCCTCCTCTTGGACTGGTCTTCGGTCTTAGGTCTTCTTATAAGCTTCCGAGGCAGCTCGGCTTTGTCTCTCAGCTTCTCCATGGGTGTAGGTGTGGTAGTCTTCTCTCTATCTCCGTCCTGAATGCACTAAAGGTGAGTACAAAATAGGATCACCATAATACAAACCAAAAAATAACGCTTATGAGCATCCCGCAAATCCATAAGTGAACATCATACCTGATTCCGGGAATACCACTCAATAAGCACCTAAACACCACTAATCCTAAGCTAATAGTCGCTAGTTAACACCATATAATAAGCTCCTATCAGTCTACCTAACCATATAAGGACTGAACTCTTATAATGCTCCATAGTTAACACATAAATTAGGAGGGAAATTAAGTTCACCAACATTAAAAAGAACATCTTCAACTACCCCTAATGATTTCACACAAGAACGGTCAGTAAACTGTATAGATATATGTGACTCATCTAAACATTCTAAGTTCAAGGTATTATACAAGGAAGCATGCATCACATTAATCGAAGCACCCAAATCAAACATAGAATTCCCTAGTTTAGCTCCACTTATAGAAAAAGGAATAGTGAACATACTGGGGTCTTCACACTTATTGATAGGTGACTCTGGAATGTTGTTGAGACTTGTTTGTTCACCTTCACCTTTTTCTTACTGTTCTTCTCCCTTACCCTCTTGTTGGTGCATAGTTGCTCAAGAACATGGCATATTGGCACCACTTTGATTAAATCAAAGATCGATTTGACTTCAATATTCTAGAATGTCTCAATGATATCTTTCTCGTGCTTCAACGGTCGTGTATGGTTGAGAGCGGATGGAAATGGGGCAACGGGTTTGTACATGTCAAGCCAATTCTTATCATCTGGAGTTTTATCCTTGTTTTGGCTTGAATCTAAATTTTGGTAGGCACTGGTTTGAGAGGGGTGGTCTCCGTAAACAGCATCATCTTGCTCTAATTCTGGAATTAATGATATCAGAAGGCCGGTCGCCGCCGTGAATGAGTTTACCCGTCTCAGGATTTAGGCGGACGTCGCTACTTGATGGGTCGTCATTGGGCGGTGTGTTATTTCCACTGAGGCGTGCATAAGAGTCATTTTCGGTGGTCATTGTCTCTTGTGCCTTTTTCTAATAAATTTTTTTGGCGGGCATCGCTATCAGATGGGCAGCCTCCGCCATGCACACTATATTCTTCCTCTTCGAATAATTGGTTTTGACGGTCCCTTCAATCAGTTCGGTGGTCGCAGCCGGTTGGAACTGGACGATTTTGTTAGATTCTTCTTCATCTAGATTGACAACCTCCTTGCTAACCTAATTCCTTCTATTTTGAAGAGTGACAGCGTTAACATCTTGCATTATTTCACTCATTAAACTTTTAATTAGGGCATCAATATTTCCCAACCTATCATTCAACATAGCAAAGATCTTTTCTAAGCTCCTCATTCTTGCATCAATCTCAGGCGTTGTGATTAAAGTGTCTCTCTTATGGCCCAAGAATGAGTTTCCTTCTTGATGAGCTTGTAACATACCCTTTAAAGACATCATTAAGCACTTGCGCAGTAGGAGGATCGGGGGTATACACCAGTTTATTCCCAATTGAACTCACATTCTCTGAGTTTAGAGGACATGATCCAGCTGAATGAGTTGCCATATTACAAACATCAAAACATAGTACCGTTTGTATTGGTTCACGTCCCTTTTAAGAAGATGCACCTCCTCCTTCAGAACTTCTATTTCGTTTGAATCACGCTCGCTGATTTTTCTATTTGCCTCTGAATCCTCCAGGTTGTACTTCCTAGAATCCTGAACCCAAAGCATGATAATATTCATAGTTGTTGGTTAAGACTAAGTTCGAGCCTAGCAATTTCTCTTGTTTAATGATCTTTGTGTGTTTTAAGCTTGACCGGTCATACTCGAGGAGTGTTAGGTCTATCTTGAAGACAACAAGGTCTAGGTTAATGATGGGGGCTAAGGTCGTTATCCCTATCAAAGATACCCAACTCAATATCCACTTAGTAAAGTGGGAAGTAGGGGTCGAATCCCAAGAGAGCCTAAGAATAGTTTATTCCTATCGTTGTTACTAACTAGTAACCAATGGGGGGTTTTAATTGTAATTCTAACTAAACTAAACTATTTCTAAACTAACTAATGTTGGGTTGTATGAATAATGATGGAAGCGCTCACTTATCAGATATCAGCAAATTGGATAAACACATTGATCATAGGATCCTAATAACTTATGCTCATAAACATTCAATTGGGTGTCCTACTATTTGTTCTAATATAGCAAATAGTCCAAATAGTCCTAGAAACCCTTATTCTCACTATAACCAAGGAAATCCCAAGATTCAATGGTAGACAGCATTAAGATCAAAGATAAGTAGGTTCATGCAATACCACTGGAAAATCGCCGATACTCGACATGAATTCAATATCTCTATCCTATAAACAATCCCAAATAGATCATGCAAATAGAACTTGCAACCAAAGGTGAAGACTTTTCAAATAGAATTATCTAAACCTAGCAATATGAACAATATCAATCAACCTAGTTCGCGACCTAGATGAAATCAATATCAATCAATATTCAATCAAGCACAAGAGATAAAGAAACAATCTTCAATTGAAATAGAACATAAGCGTTAAGAAACTCACAATGATATATAATCCAAGGCTTCAATCCTCAAAGAAAAAAATGGAGGATTTAGTTCTTCATAATCTCTAAACTAGAATGGAGGCTGGATGAGAAGAAAAGAGAATAAGATCCCCCTAAAAACCTAATTCTATCTACCTTATATAGTTTTCTAATAAAAGGAAATAAAACAACTGAAACAAATTCAAAGATATGGAAACAACTAATAAAATAAACAAGATAAAATCTTCAAAATCTGGAAATTCCGGTCCGTGTCTCGGTCGAGACCAATTGTCACGGTCGTGACCATCTTCTCTGAGCCTGAATCTCGGTCGTGACATATGTTCTATGTCGTGACTGTGCATCTGAGACGAACTTCTGGTTTCTGCAAAAAGCGACATCGGAAGAATTTCAATAACTTTTGACTCACAACTCTGATTATTCTCATATTTTGAGGTAAACAAGTAGACTTCAATATATAACTCCACGAATTGGAATCACCTAAATCGGACATCGGATCATGTAGAAAGAGCCATATGAACTCAGCTCAACATCTCAGCACTTCTTCTCGGCACTTCATCTCTTCTCTTCAATGGTCGAAGCGCGTCTTCGACCCTCTTCTCTTCCGTTCTTGCTCCGGCTCCATAGTAATACCATATATGCTCTCGAACCTCCGTAAATCAATATAATATGCTTTTTATGCCGGATTCCGGAATTGCGCTCATCAAGCTCCTAAACATTAATAGATCTCTACTAATAACCGTTAGTTACATCGTCTGGAATCTGTCCATCACTTAACCATTTATAGGTCGAGCTTGAGCCTAGTTGGAAAAGCTGAGTCTCGCTAAGCCTGTAATAAGCAACGTGGGGGTCGCTCTGAGAAGCGAGAGAGTCGAGCTGCTTAATAAAAGAATTGAAGCAAGTGAAGTAGATCCAGAGATCAAGATCAAACACGTGGAGGGATTCCGGTGGTTTTCTTGAAGTGTGCAAAGTGTTTGCTCATGGAAGAAAGGCTGGTAAAGCTAGAGCTGGAGAAAAAACAAGACAGCTGGAAGGTTGTAAGAGGTTTCTACTTCAGGAAAGTGCAAACCCGGGGATCACTAACATGGAGAAATTCAAAACGCACGGATCCTGGACATGGATAGCGGGATCATCAAGTGAGAAACGCAAACGCATGGATCACCGTCGCGAAGAAGCACAAACGCACAGATTGCTGACTTGGCGTGTTTCTTGAAGAATAATCTATAGAGTCATGCTTAATTAGAATTAGTTTACACTTTTATAAATCGCTTATGAATAGTGAATGTATAGGTATCTCTCTCACATCATACATTACATAAATTCACTAGCTTGAGAGAATCTTCACTTGTAAGAGAAGAGAAGAGTAGCTTTGATGTTTGAGAGTTGAGCTTTACTGAGAAAGTGAGAGAAAACAATAGAAAGATAGATAGAGCTAGAGTGTTTTGTTCTTCACTTTGTAAGGTTAACTCGTTAAGCAATAAAAAGTAGTGGTGAGTTTTATCCCGGACTTTCTATAAGTGTAGGGTTCTCACCTTGGAGAACAATTTGCAAGATTATCGAGCTTTTATTAATTATTCTTCTTTTTTCATTTAAGCGCGTAAGATCGCTATATCTTAAGCGCTACTTGGAAGATACATGATCCAACAATAGCCTCCTCATGAGTTTTCATCATAATATTTCCATCATAAGCCGAATTGACCAATTGGCGGTCATAATAAAAAAGTCCACCATGGAGGTATAGAATTAATTCATCCTTAGCAAATCCATGGAAAGGAAAACTGTGTAGAAGCTTCTTGAACCGTTCGAAATAAGTATAAAGTGATTTGTGTTCCTTTTTCTCAATGTCACAAATCATCTTTTTCAACGCACTTGACTTTGTAACGGGAAAATATTTATCTTAGAATAGCTTCCTCAGTGCTATCAAGGTGGTAGTGTGGGTTTGACGAGGGGTAGGATCGAGATAAAAAGCTAGTGTAACAAGACATGTATGTTAACGTTACACTTACTCTATAATCTATGAATAAAAGTTACAAAGCTAGTATCCAGAGACTAGCTCTCAACAAAGTGACTATAGATATGAATATTCTCTTGTTGAAAACATTAATAGAGTAACTTAGAATCGACTAACTCTTAGAGAGGAGTAACTCGATTGACTAGCTTCAATGTTTAGAAAATGCAGAAGTTAACAGCACTTTAACCGGGTCATTTCCCATTGAATAAGCATTGCACGCTAGAAATCGAGTATGATATAGTTGTCGAATAACAAGGGAAAACCACAATATGAATCTTGGATTGTTAGATGAAAGATTCAGCTCAATATGCACAGAGAGACTTTGTTAAGGTGAGAACCCTTGGCAATAGTACATGCCCGGGATGAAACTCACCACTATATTAGATATAATGAACTAAGAATTACAAAGCCTTATAACTCTCAGCTCACTACACCCGCGTTCAGCTCACTTAAAACGCCTGCGTTCTCAAGTTGTAAAGACGACATTTGCTCCCTCATAGATCGCCAGCTATGCCCCAAACACTCAATCCTACTAACCTCCCAGCTTTCATCCTCTTGTATCCCTCCAAGACACTCACCCTACTAACTCCCGGGCTTTCACGATCTAGTTTTGTTTGTACTAGCTAGACTTTCTCTCCCTCTTGAGGTTTCCAAAGCTCGTGTGAATGAATACAACTATTACACCTATTTACAGAAATCCTAAACTTCTTCCCCTAGTTAGAAAAATCTATACAATATTGTAATAAAGGAGATTGCCACCTTGTAATCTGTGTGACTATTCTCCAGATAGCTCTCTCAACAGATTTCTCCTTTTTCTTGAGCAACAAACTTGTAACAAACTTCTGCCATGGTGTTGATCCGCTTCCACACCATATCGCTTCAACTTGTCCATGCTGGCGATCCATGCTCCTCACTCTCCATAGGTAGAACCACATTCACATATCCTGAGATTCACATCTTTCCCATCATCTAGCACAAATATTGTATGCGCTGGTGCAGCCTAAGCCACCTGGGCAGACTTCCTTCACTTTGTTTCTTCTTTCGTTGAAGTACTGGATACACTTACCGACAACGACTCTCTTAGTCTCTCCTCTATTCCAAGGTCTTCAACTCTCTTCACGGATTCACTATTGAAATTGTGATTCTTGACTTTAGAGTTGATTGAGACTGCCTTTGCTATTATATGCTATCTTTGCAAGGCTCAAAGCTAGTCTCTAGCTCATTCTCTTGGTCAAACCCACTTTCTTGGCTTCTTAAGATACTCATGTAATACTTAGAAAACACAAGATAGATTAAATGGAGTGTTTATAATCATCAAAACAAAGGAAGCTATTAGTCTGAGCAAGCTCAAACTAACAATTTCCCCCTTTTTCATAATGACAAACACTTAAACAGTGTAAGCACATCTATTTCAAAACGTACTCAGTTAAGCTATAAGATATATAATGAAGCTTAAACTGATACTCAACGGATTGACCAAATCTGCTTAAAATCTCTCTAGAGCCACTTAACGAGTGTACCTTTACCCCCCCCTCCAAACCAAGACGGTCTAACTTCTTTCCAATTAGTTGAATAGGTTTACTTGTTTTTCTTCCCTCTTTTTACATCATCAAAAATGCAATATAACTCATGCAAAGAGAACTAATAGTGGAAAAGAAACTAGCTTATCATAATTAAGCAAGTAAATACGGACATTCAGCACAATAAAGTAAGGTGTAACCATGTAGAACAGTTAGAGATTATAGAAACAAAGAGCAAACTGTTTCCAATCATAAAGTCTTACACCTTTATAGATGGGGTGTCCTAGGGTAACTAGTTAAACTTTTAAACAAGCAAGCACACAGTGAGAAGCAAAATAAAACACAAACAAGACACCTTAAGCATCACGATTTCTAGTAAGAGCAACTAAGGTATGAAGGATGTTGCTTTGCACTTCTTGTTTGTTGGTTAGGAGCTGGATTTGTGCTTGGATCTCAACTAAGCGCTTCTCAACTGTAGTGTTTAGAGAATGAATCACATAGACAATACTGGCAGAAGACTCGCTTGCAGCGGGTGTGATGATCTCTCTAGAATGAGTCCTGGACCAGCGGGCAGCTGGCAGCTGGCAGCAATGATTTGGCAGGCTTGAAGACAAGCTCAGTCACCTTCTCCATAGTAAGAACATCGTTGAAGATGGTCTCTGATGTTGGCTTGTATAGACCTTCATTCTTCAACATTCGAGCGATGGTGTGTGGAAAAGGGAGAGAACTGCCGTTATGGGAACGAGATAAGATCATGTAAGTGAACATGATCTGAGCTGTGTTGATGAGCCCTAAGGCACTGTGCCATGATCCAACAGTCTGAGATCGTCACTTGCTCCATGTTCGTATTGCGGGGAGTATTATTCTTGATAATGAAATACTGGAGGAGTCGCTTTGATGCTGACGGATATTCTGCTTTCAGAGTCGCTAGCAAACCTTTCCTAAATACAGTCTCCTTGATCGCTTATGAGTTGCTCGGATAGTTCTTTTTATAGACGCTCCCAAAGCCAGCAAGCGAGCCATCAGGTCCTGGATCCTGACCAATCACTCTCTCCATATCCTTTAACTTGAAGATCTCTTCAACATCGTTGCGCCACTTGAATTGGATTATGGAGTACCGCCTGATGCTGAGGACAAAGAGGTGAAGCGTGAGTAGAAATGCCTTACTAATTGTAGATCTGCTTTGCTGACTTCTGTTTCCAATTTATCCCAACCTTAAAGCTTTAGCATCTGTATGAACCTGTCTGACCCAGAAGCATCTTCGATTGCCTTTATAATCTCTGGCGGCACGATCAAAGGCTCTAGGATATCTCGCTAGGTAATACCAAGTGGAATGGGTGGAAACTCAGGATCTGCACTTGTCTCTTTCTTTTCTTTCTTATGAGACTTTGGCTTACTTTCCTTCTTAACTTTTTTAGGTGGTGTTGACTCAACACTTTCTTCCTCAGAGAGCAACACTTCTTCTTCAATCTCCTCTAACTTTCTCTTCCCAACGGCTTTACACGTGCTTTTAGCGTCTTTAATCAGGCGGTGCTACTCTAGGGCGAATGCCTCATCATCTTCATCTTGTAATGAAGAGGTGACAGGCGTAAAACGGTCGTTGTTCCTATCAAAGATATCCAACTAAACAATCCACTAGTAAAGCGGTAAGTCGAAGTCGAATCCCAAGAGAGCCACAACGATAGTTTATTTCTATTGTGTTACCTATTAGTAACTAGGGTTTTTTTGATTGTAATCCTAAACTATTAATTATAAAGCAGATAAATG